>NW_027397087.1:22195237-22321602 GCF_003265705.2 Callorhinus ursinus | reverse complement strand
GACTGCCTTTGCTGTATCCCAAAGATTTTGAACAGTTGTGTTTTCATTTTCATTGGTTTCCATGAATTTTTTAAATTCTTCTTTAATTTCCTGGTTGACCCATTCATTCTTTAGTAGGATGCTCTTTAGCCTCCATGTATTTGAGTTCTTTCCGACTTTCCTCTTGTGATTGAGTTCTAGTTTCAAAGCATTGTGGTCTGAAAATATGCAGGGAATGATCCCAATCTTTTGGTACCGGTTGAGCTCTGATTTGTGACCTAGAATGTGATCAATTCTGGAGAATGTTCCATGGGCACTAGAGAAGAATGTGTATTCCGTTGCTTTGGGATGGAATGTTCTGAATATATCTGTGAAGTCCATTTGGTCCAGTGTGTCATTTAAAGTCTTTATTTCCTTGTTGATCTTTTGCTTAGATGATCTGTCCATTTCAGTCAGGGGGGTGTTAAAGTCCCCCACTATTATTGTATTGTTGTCAATGTGTTTCTTTGCTCTATATAATTGGCTGCTCCCTGTTCGGGGCATAGATATTTACAATTGTTAGATCTTCTTGTTGGATAGACCCTTTAAGTAGGATATAGTGTCCTTCCTCCTCTCTTATTACAGTCTTTGGTTTAAAATCTAGTTTGTCTGATATAAGGATTGCCACCCCAGCTTTCTTTTGGTGTCCATTAGCATGGTAAATGGTTTTCCACTCCCTCACTTTCAATCTGGGGGTGTCTTTGGGTCTAAAATGAGTCTCTTGCAGACAGCATATCGATGGGTCTTGTATTTTAATCCAATCTGATAGCCTGTGTCTTTTGATTGGGGCATTTAGCCCATTTACATTCAGGGTAACTATTGAAAGGTATGAATTTAGTGTCATTGTATTGCCTGTAAGGTGACTGTTACTGTATATTGTCTGTGTTCCTTTCTGATCTATGCTGCTTTTAGGCTCTCTCTTTGCTTAGAGGACCCCTTTCAATATTTCTTGGAGGGCTGGTTTCGTGTTTGCAAATTCCTTTAGTTTTTGTTTGTCCTGGAATCTTTTTATCTCTCCTTCAATTTTCAAAGAGAGCCTAGCTGGATATAGTATTCTTGGCCGCATATTTTTCTCATTTAGTGCTCTGAAGATATCATGCCAGTCCTTTCTGGCCTGCCAGGTCTCTGTGGATAGGTCTGTTGCCAATCTAATATTTCTACCATTGTAGGTTACATATCTCTTCTCCCGAGCTGCTTTCAGGATTTTCTCTTTGTCTCTGAGACTCATAAGTTTTACTATTAGGTGTCGGGCTGTTGACCTATTTTTATTGATTTTTGAGAGGGGTTCTCTGTGCCTCCTGGATTTTGATGCCTGTTTCCTTCCCCACATTAGGGAAGTTCTCTGCTATAATTTGCTCCAATATACCTTCTGCCCCTCTCTTTCTTTCTTCTTCTTCTGGATCCCAATTATTCTAATGTTGTTTCATCTTATCGTATTGCTTATCTCTCGAATTCTGCCCTCGTGATCCTATAGTTGTTTCTCTCTCTTTTTCTCAGCCTCTTTATTTTCCATCATTTGGTCTTCTATATCGCTGATTCTCTCTTCTGCCTCATTTATCCTAGCAGTCAGTGCCCCCAATTTTTATTGCACCTCATTAATAGCCTTTTTGATTTCAACTTGGTTAGATTTTAGTTCTTTTATTTCTCCAGAAAGGGTTTCTCTAATAACTTCCATGCTTTTTTCAAACCCAGCTAGTATCTTTAAAGTCATTATTCTGAACTCTAGGTCCGACATCGCACTAATGTCCGTATTGAGTAGATCCCTGGCTGACGGTACTACCTCTTGTTCTTTTTGCTGAGGTGATTTTTTTCATCTTGTCATTTTGTCCAGAAGAGAATAGATGAATGAGAGAACAAAACGCTAAGAGGTTAAAAACGTCCCCAGCAAATATACTCTATAGAAATCAGAAAAGACCTGAAACCAGGGGAAAAGAAAGGGAAAGAAAGAAAAAAGAAAGAGGAAAAAAACCAAAAAGATAAAAACAAAAACAGAACAATACAAAAAAAAACAGAATATGATCAAATATGATCAGGCTAGTGCATAGATCAGTGCCACACACAAGATTTTGGGCGTATTTTGGTCTGTTAGAAAAAAGTGCCTCCTAAAATTTTAAAGGGAGAAAGACATATATGTACAAAATAAGGGTTGATACAATGAAGGGATGGAAGATGACTGTAAAGATGAAAATTATAAAAGATTTTATAAAAGGAATTGATACGATAAGAAGTTGTTTGAAAAAAGAAAGAATAATATTTTTAAAAAAGCAGAAAAAAAAAAAGGGAGAGAATGTGATCAGGCAGGAGACTAGAACAAAGCCATACACTAGTGATTTAGGGTATATTTTGATCTGTTAGAAGAAACTGTATCTCAAAGTTTTAAAGAGAGAACAACTTACATATATATGCCAAAAATAAGGGTAACTACTATGAAGGGATAAAATATGACTCTAAAAGTGAAAAATAAAAAATGTTTTTTTTAAAAAAGGGATTGATAAAATGTTGGTTGAAAAAGGGAAAAAGAAAAATTAAAAAAACCGTTTAAAAAATTAACTTTGAAAAACTAATGTATCATCGTAAAAAAAAGCCATGAATTCTATGTGCAATATTCCCCTAGTGCTGGAGTTCTCCCGTTCTCCTTGATCGGTAAACTTGGTCTTGGCTTGCTGGCTGTTTGTGCTGATCTTCTGGGGGAGGGACTTGTTGCCGTGGTTCCCAAATGTCTTTGCCGGAGGCAGAATTGCCCCCCCTTGTCCGTCCGGGCTAAGCAAGCTGCTCGGGTTTGCTCTCAGGGGCTTTTGTTCCCTGCAAGCTCTGGTACAGCTTTGGAGGACCAAGGTGAAAATGGTGGCCTCCCAATCTCCCCTCGAAGGAGCTGAGAACTCAGGGCCCCGCTCCTCAGTGCGTCCCTCGAGAAAAGCAGTCACTCCCGTCTCCCCGGTCTCCGGCCGCACTCCGTGCTCACCCGGCCTGTGACTGAGCATTTCTATCTCTGGCACCCGACCCCGTATGGAGTCTCCAAACCCAGTAGATCCCTGCTGTGCACTCCCGCAGCGCTCCTCCTGGGGGAGGGAGGGGAGTCTCCCCGAATCTGCCGCTTGTTGGGTCCCTGCGGATCACAGTTTATGGCAACCCGGTGCTAAGAGCCCATGCCTCAGCTCCGTCTCTGCAGCTGGCTTCCCCGCTCCAATACCTGGGAGCTCTGCTGCACTCAGGCACCCCCGGTCTTTCTGTGACCCCCAGGGTCCTGAGACCACACTGTCCCGCGAAGGTTCCACCCCCCACTTAGCCACTGGAGCAACGTCCCTCTGCGGAGCCAGCTTCTAAACGTTCCGATTTTGTGCTCCGGGGCTCTATCACTTGCCAGAAGCGGCTAACGGAGGCCCCCTCTCCCGCCGTCTATCCTCCCGAATATCACCTTGGATTCACTTCTCCGCGTGTCCTACCTTCCAGAAAGTGGTCGCTTGTCTGTTCAGAGAGTTGTTGCTACTCTCTTCTTCAGTCTCTTGTTGAGTTCGTAGGTGTTCAGAGTGGTTTGATCCCTATTCAGCTGAATTCCTGAGACCAGACGAAATCCAGGTCTCCTACTCCTCTGCCATCTTGCTCCGCCCCCCACTTCTAAACTTTCTATGGAAGACAAACTAGAATAGTTAAAAAAATCAAGAGAGATTGGTATTATTGAGGAATAAACACACTGATTAATGGAACAGAAAAGAGACCCCCCCCCCGCAATTCCTACACAAATATGCCTGAATTTTGGCAAATGCAGATGCAATTCAATGTAGGAAAGTTAGCCTTTAAACAAATGGTGTTGGAGAAATGGACACCCATAGGTTAAAAAACAGACCTTGACCTACATTTTATACTTTACATATAAGTTAACTCATAGTGGATTTCATACATAAATTTAAATTTAAAGCTATAACACTTTTAAGGGAGGAGAAAAAGAAAAAAATCTTTAACATCTAGGACCAGGCCAAGAGTTCTTAGACTTGTCACCAAAGCACAGTCCATAAAGGAAAACTGATGAACCGAGCTTCCTCAAAATTAAAACTCTAAGAACACATTAAGAAGATAACGTAACAAGCAATGAATGTGAAAAATTATTTGTCAGCCACATATCTAACAATGCACTATCTAAAATACATAAGGAACTCTCAAATGTCAACAATAAAATAATCCAATTAGAAAATGGGAAAAAAAACACGGAGATATTTCACTGAAGAGGATATACAGATGGCAGAAAAGCACATGAAAAGATGTTTATCCATTAACCATTAGAGAAATGCAAATTAAAACCACAATGAGATATTACTACATATCTATCAGAATGGTTAAAATAAAACATAGTGATAATACCAAATGTTGGCAACATGAATAAACTGGATCACTCATATGTTTCCAGTAGGATGGTAACATGGCATAGCCACTCTGAAAAGCAGTTTGGCCATGTTTAAATAAACTGAACATGCGAATACCATATTACCATGCAATTGCATTCCTGGGCATTTATCCTGGAAAAAATGAAGAATTACATTTATATCAATACCTGCACGTGAATGTTTATAGGAGCTTCTTTGTAATAGCCAAAAACTGGAAACAACATAAATGTACTTCAGTGAGTGAATGATTAAACAAATGTGATAAATCCATACCATGGAATGCTGCTCAGCAATAAAAGGAATGAACAAACTGATACACACAACACCCTGAGTGAATCTCCAGGGAATTATTTGAGTGAAAAAAGCTAATCCCCACAAGAACAACAAGTGTTGGCGAGGATGTGGAGAGAAGGGAACCCTCTTGCACTGTTGGTGGGAATGCAAACTGGTGCTGCCACTGTGGAAAACAGTATGGAAGGTCCTCAAAAAGTTAAGAGAACTGCAATATGATCCAGTAATTCCACTACTAGGTATTTACCAAAAAAAAAAAAAATAAGAAAACACTAATTCAAAGGGATACATGCACCCCTATGTTTATTGCAGCATTATTTACAATAACCAAATTATGGAAGCAGCCCAAATATGCATCTGGTAGCTGAATGGATAAAGATGTGGTGTATACATACAATGAAATAGTATTTGGCCATAAAAAAAGAATGAAATCTTGCCATCTGTAACAACATGGATGGAACTGAAGTTATAGTGTTAAGCAAAATAAATCAGAGAAAGACAAAGGCCATATGATTTCACTCATGTTGAATTTAAAAAACAAAACAAATGAACAAAGGAAAAAAAGAGAGAAGAAAATCAAGAAACAGACTCTTTTTTTTTTTTAAAGATTTTATTTATTTGACAGAGAGAGACACAGTGAGAGAGGGAACACAAGCAGGGGGAGTGGGAGAGGGAGAAACAGGCCTCCCGCTAAGCAAGGAGCCTGATGCAGGGCTCCATCCCAGGACCCTGAGATCATGACCTGAGCCGAAGGCAGACCCTTAACGACTGAGCCACCCAGGCGCCCCCAGACTCTTAACTATAGAAAACAAACTGATGGTTACCAGAGGTGGGGGTGGGGGTAGGAGAGTAGGTGAAATAAATGAAGGGGGTTAAGAGTACACTTATGATGAGCACTGAGTAATGTATAGAATTGTTGAATCACTATGTTGTATACCTGAAACTAATGTAACACTGTATGTTAACTATACTGGAATTAAATTTTAAAAAACTTAAAAATAAGATAACCCCTAAAGATTACCTACTAAATGATTCCATTTATATAATATTCTTTAAATGAATTTTAGAAATGGAGAACTAATTAGTATTTGGTTCTTGGTGGGGAGGCATAGGAAGGAAGTAGATGTGGCTATAGAAGAGGAACATGAGGAATCCTTGTGGTGATAGAAATATTCTGTATTTTCACTTTATTAATGTCAATATCCCAGTTTTGATATTATTAGTAATGCAAGATGTTACTATTGGAGAAAAAATGGGTAAAGGGCACACAGGCTCTCTGTATTATTTTTTGCAACTGCATTTGAATCTTCAATTATCTGAAAATAAAAATTTTTAATTAAAAAAAAGTTAAATATATACTTATCATATAATTCAGCCTTTCCATTCCTAGTTATTTACCCAAGAGAAATGAAAACACTGACTATACAAAGACTTGTACATGACTATTCATAACAGCCTTATTTGTAATAGTCTAAAACTGGGAACAACTCAGATGTCCTACAACAGGTGAATGGGTAAACATATTGTGGTATATTCAAACAGTGGAATATTACTCAGCAAAAAAAAAAGAACTGAACTTTTGATACATGCAACAATATGGATGAGTCTCAATATAATTAGGCTGAGTCAAACAAATATAAAATTCTAGAAATGCATATTAATCTATAGTCACAGAGAAGAGATCAGATGGCTTCACAGTTGCATCTCAATGTTTATTAAATTGTATACCTTAAATGTGTGCAACTTATTGCATGTCAAATTATAACTCAATGTAAAAAAATAACCATTCTTTCTGTGATCCTACAGACTTTTGTTTTAAACGCCTACTACAATGTCAGTTTTGGAGTTAGAAGGCCTTGGATGAAGTCTCATTGTTCAGAGGATTGAATGTAATAATGCAGTACTTGACATACTGCCTATCAACTAGTAAGTGCTCAAAAATGCCCATTACCATTATCACTAACACCACATAGTAACCACTTAAGGGGAGGAAGGGATCATCATGCCTTATTCATCCTTATATTCCCACTAACTGTTAAAGTACATACATTCTCAATCTTTAATAAATTGAATTGGATAAGATGGCTTATTATTATAATATGCTGAAGTACCTTTACCATTCCTCAGCATTTGAGCATTTGGGCCATTGCCAGGTTAGGTTTGGTTTTGTTTTTCTTTTCCTGTTAAAATGGACATAGCTATGATATGTTGGCACAGTAATTGCACAAACCCTCCCCCATCACCATTTCAATTTACTTCTTGGAATATATTTTCAGGAATAATAATATCACAGCAATGGGCATGATTAGAATATTGGATGTGGTGACAGTTATTTTATCTAGGATATTTTCCTATCCTCTGTTGTCTCGTACATTCACCCCCTTTCCTTTGGAGAATGTATGAGCAGGAAAGCAGTGACTGGGCAGTGACTGGTTTGTTGGTGGGAAGACATATGACCCAAGTCTGTTCAATGAGTGTTCAAACTGGAAAGTAAAAGATAGTCCACTCTTTCTTGCACATCTTGAGATGTAGGATCTACATCTTGGATGGTCAACAGCTCAATCTTCAAGAAGGTTAGCAACTCTAGTCCTTCAAAGTTATGGAAGAATGCATTTTCTTAAATAAGGAAGTCTTGACTAATATGATTAGTTTTATGATTCTTTTCCCCTTAAATCTCATTCAATTTACTGTCCCGAAAATCTACTCTTACAGTAGCACCAGCAATGTATGAGTCAGCCTACATCCCCATTGCCCACCCACACATAGTTTTGGAATTTTTAAAAATTACCTTTACTAATTTAATGGGTACAAGGTTTGTTTAATTTAAGGGTTTTTGACCTGTAGCCCATCTTGTCAGAGATGGCTTTTCTGACTCCTTAAGAAATATAACACAAAGACTCTCCAGTCCAGTGCATAGTCTATAATCCTAAGTAAAGACTCCACCCTTTAAAAAGGATTTGTTTATTTATTTTAGAAAAAGAGAGCATGAGCAGGGGGGAAGGGCAGAGGGAGAGGTAGAGAGAGAGAGGGAAAGAAGCAGACTCCCCATTGAGAGCAGAGCCCCACACTGGGCTTGATCTCACAACCCTGAGATCATGACCCAAGCTGAAACCAAGAGTCTGTCCCTTAACCAACTGAGCCACCCAGGCGCCCCCTGACTCCATCTTTGTCTGCTTGACAACCCTAGTGAGCTGGCCTGGATAGTAAACTCAATGAATTGCTTTATTTTTTTCACTGAAATCCTGGACCAACACTGAGGTAGGTCTGGAGCTGGGCTGCAGCTTTCCTCAACATTGTAGAGCCTCCTTCACCGCTTACTACTACTTATTGCAGTGGAGAAATACAGAAGACAGAGGGCAAGCAGGAAATAGAACAGAAGATGGTTTTCATCATTTCTTCACTTTTCCCACCAAAAGTTTTACTCCCTGATCCTGAGATAGTGATGAACAAAACATTGTTACTACATATCTACCATTTATTTAGTGCCTATTAGGAGCCATGTCTTTGTTTATATACAACCATGTTAATTCTCATAACAATCCCATAAAGTTGGTGTTGTGAAACTAATGAAAAACTAAGTTTAGGGGAAATTGAATTAAGTGCCCAATTTCACATGTTTATAAGGGGCAGAGCCAGAATTTGAGCCCCAGTCCCAGACATCTGACCTCCCTGATACACGATATAGATATAGAGCTGGCCCTAGTATGAATGTGTAATGCTTGGCAGTGATCTTCTCCCATGGCAGGCACTGAAAGATAGTAGATACTTTTTAAAAATGCTTATTAATGGGTGCCTGGGTGGCTCAGTTGGTTGGCCGACTGCCTTCGGCTCAGGTCATGATCCCGGAGTCCCAGCATCGAGTCCCACATCAGGTTCCCTGCTCAGCAGGGAGTCTGCTTCTCCCTCTGACCCTCCCCGCCTCATGTGCTCTCTCTCTCACTCTCACTCTCTCTCTCAAATAAATAAATAAAATCTTTAATAAATAAATAAATAAATAAATAATAAAAATGCTTATTAATAAGAAGAGCACCACTGGCATAAAATAAATTTTGAACATAGACAGCTTTAGAGTCAAGGGAAGCATCTTGTATACTTTTTCTTGTTGTAGGGAAGTTGGTCAAAAGAAAAAGAAGGCATCAGTGCACATGATCTTGACAGATTTTAAATGATCTCTGGTCTACCAAAATGCTACCAAAATGCTTCTAAGTTCTAAAATAACTGGTAAAATTATTTTTTGAAATCAATTTAAAATATATTAGTTATAAAAAGATAAAATATGTTAGTTGTGTGTATATTCCTCATGTGTTACGTTTGTAATTCATGATTCTCTATATGAGCAATATGTTTATAAAAATACATTTGGATCTTAGAGCTAAGTTTTCCATTTTAAGATCTAATGGAGGGTTATAGTTGTACCTATTATCACACACAAATCTCCAATCATAAAGCTGTTTCTAAGTGAAAATATTCATGCTGTATCAAAATTTCTAGTATCTCCTCCTAGTATCTCTAGTATAGCAATGACCCAATTTCTCATTTTCAACAGCTCCCTGATACCTTCCTGATATCATAACAACAACAAAAAAGGTAGATTTAAACACAGCAACCTTTATCTTATACTTTAACAAGTAGCTCTTCTGTTCCGTTCTTACCCAACTGAAGACCCTTAATGTCTACAATATATAAGCATAGTTAAGTAAATGACAAAAACTAAATGGCTTCTAATTACTGTGTAACAGTTATGATTAGTTTTTCTACCACGGTTAAGTGCAGAGTTTTCAAATATTTAAAAAATATATATGTATATATATTATTCTCTTTTCTTGTTTCCATTATTTTACTTGGGCTTTTCAGAGTATTTTTGCCATGCTATTTTTTAAAATAAGACTGTTCACTACCTGGTATCTTGTGTCAAAAAGTCTCTGGGTATAACTCCTACTTCTATTAATAATTAAAAGTCCTGGTGGCTTTTCTTTCTCTGCTTGTTAATATTCAGTTCTCACTAATTTCTCTCTGTCAAAAAGAGTTAATAACAAGTTGGCTATTATACATTTTAAGTGAGCTCTGCATATGAAAAGGATTATTAAAATGTTACATGAGATATAAATTCAAAAGTAGAAACAATTATCCATGAAAAGCAAGAATATTACTAAAATACCACTACACCCTCTATGAATAAACAGGAAAGACATGACAGATTCACTGGCTTTGCTGACACTAACAGCAGTGAAGTCAGGAAAGGCCAATACTTCAGTAATAATATCCTTGGGGGCCTCCCATACGCAGGTTTGCAAATAATTAACACTCGAGTTACAGAGCCACTTGGCCTAACCTGCACAATATAAGTCCATATGACATTTAATAACGGTGTAATTATGCATCCTTTTAACCTTTTCAAATGCAGCTTCAATTTGAGATTAGAAAAATGACAAATCTACATATTTTTTCTATGAAATTTACATAAAGCCGAAGAGTTGTATCCACTGTGAATTAATATTTATAATGAGAGAATAAAATGTATCATTAAGAACAAGACTAGCTGCAATTTTACTGATTCATTTACTTCTTTTGTATGTCCATGTCATACCTTATTTTGCCTTTGTAATATTTCATTTAATTTTAAACTGTGTATCAAATTACTCAGTGATTCTGAGATCAGTTTCCTCATCTGCACAATGACAGTAAACTAGATTATTTGTATTCAAATGATATTTTAAAGCTGAACATCAACATATCAATAAGATAGAACTAGGGCTGTTATGGCAGACATTGGAATAGGGAGGGACTTTTCTACCAGGGAGAACCCTGAGTCTCCTTCCCTCCCACCCTGCAAGAACTCTAGGGAATCTAGTAAAAACTAAACAAAGCAAAACAAAAAACTAGAATTGAGAAGTGAGGCCACAAGATGCAGGATCAGTACAGCAATCCAGTAATGAAATTAAGAAAACATTTCTATTCACCATAGCGTACAAGATAATAAAATTCTTAGGAATAAAGTCATTGGAAGGGCAAGACCTATGCACTAAAACTATAAAACATTGTTGACATAGAAATTGACAAATTGATCCTAATATTTATATAAAAATGAAAAGCACCTAGAATAGCCAAACAAATGTTGAAAAGAAGAGCAAAACTCGAGGGTTTATACTGATGATCTCAAAACTTACTGCAAAATTTCAGAAATTAACATAGTGTAGTGTTGGCATAAAGATAGACATTAAAAGCAATGTAAAAGTGCAGCAGGTCTAGAAATAAATGCACACATTTACGTCTGTCAATTTTTGACAAAGATTCCAAAACAATTCAATAGGAGAAGAATATTCTTTTTAAAATATTTTATTTATTTATTTTTATTTTAAAGAGAGTGGCAGAGGGTATGAGTTGGGGGAGGGGCAGAAAGAGAGGGTGAGAATCTCAAGCAGCCTCCATGGTGAACCCAGAGCCCGACATGGGGCTCAATCCCATGATCCCGAGGTGACAACCTGATCCAAAACCAAGAGTCAGACCTTCAACAAACTGAGCCACCCAGGCTCACCAAAGAATATTTTTTTTTAGAAAAATGGAGCTAGAATAATTGTATATCCATTAAAACAAATAAACAAATATAGATCCTTATCTCACACCATGCACAAAAATTAACTCAAAATGGATCATAGATATAAGGGTAAAACCTAAAATTATAAAATTTCTAAAAGAAAACATCAGCAAGAATTTTTGTGACTATGGGTTAGACAAAGATTTTTTTTAGATATGACATCAAAAACATAATGCATTTTTAAAAATGGTGTATTGGAAGCACTTGGGTGGCACAATTGGTTAAGCCTCCAACTCTTGGTTTTGGCTCAGGTATTGATCTTGGGGTCCTGAGATCAAGCCCCTCATTGGGCTCTGTGCTCAGCATAGTCTGCTTGAGATTTTCTGTCTCTCTCTGCCCCTCCTGCTTATGCTTTCACTCTCTCTCTAAAATAAATAAGTAAATCTTTAAAAACAAATGGTATATTGGCCTTTGCCAAAATTAAAATCTTTTTCTCTTCAAAACACACCATTTTAAAATGAAAAGACAAACCCCAGGGTGGGAAAAATATTTGCAAATCATGTATCTAAAAATGGACATATGTACACCATACACAAAAGTCAACTCAAAATGGATTAAAGACTTGAATGTAAGATGTGAAGCCATAAAACTCCTAGAAAAAAACATAGAGCCTAAGCTCCTTGACACTGATCTTCACAATGATTTTTTTGGATTTGGCACCAAAGCAAAGGCAACAAAAGCAAAAATAAACAAGTGGGACTACATCAAACTAAAAAGCCTCTGTACTGGGGCGCCTAGGTGGCTCAGTTCTTGGCCATCTGCTTTTGGCTTGGGTCATGATCCTGGGGTCCTGGGATCAAGCCCTGCATTCGGGCTCCCTGCTCCACGGGAGGCCTGCTTCTCCCTCTCCCTCTCCCCCTGCTTGTGTTCCCTCTCTCACTGTGTCTCTCTCTGTTGGATGAATAAATAAAATCTTAAAAAAAAAAAAAATCTTCTGTACAGCAAAGGAAACCAAAAACAAGATGAAAAGTCCACCTACAGAATGGGAGAAAATACTTGCAAATCATATATCTGATAAGGGGTTAATATCCAATATATATAAAGAACTCATACAACTCAATAGAAAAGGAACAGTTTGATTAATAGTAGCCAAACCTCTGTCCTAGCAAATACAGGAGCCTGATGTCAGTAAAGCAATGTGGGAGGAATCCAGAGTGTCCAGCATTATGGGGGAATTAGTAAGGAAGTTAAGGCAGCCCATGTGGACAATCTTTATTGATATTTGTCCATACAAAAGACCACAAGAGAAGAATAGGGTGCTTGAAGAGACAATATAGGACACGGACAGAAACTTCCTTGGGGAAGCTCTTTTTCTTATTTTTTAAAAAGGCTGAGTATATTCATAACCTCAAGCTTGAAATAGTTAAACTAACACAATTTGCTGCTATGTTAATTTCTGATGAATATGAGCCAGTTTAGAGATAAATGCTATGAAAACAAACACTATGAGTGGAAAGAGTGAAATCTTTTGTTAAGTGTTTCTAAATAGTAGGATTTCTGCATTAATTAAGAGGATCATATGGTTCTTGTCCTTTCTTTTATTAATGTGATGTATCACATTGATTGATTTGCAAATGTTGAACCACCTTGCATCCCAGGAATGACTCCCACTTGGTCGTGGTGAATCATCCTCTTAATGTACTGTTGGATCCTATTAGCTATTATCTTGGTGAGAATTTTTGCAACCATGTTCATCAGCGATGTTGGTCTGTAATTCTTTTTGGTGAGATCTTTGGTTTGAGGATCAAGGTGATGCTGACCTCATAGAATGAGTTTGGAAGTTTTCCTTCCATTTCTATTTTTTTAACAGCTTCAGAAGAATAGGTATTAGTTCTTCTTTAAGTGGTAGAATTCCCCTGGAAAGCCATCTGGCATTGGACTCTTGTGGAATATCAGAAATAGCACAGAGGATCATAGAGGGAGGGAGGGAAAATGGAATGGAAAGAAAACAGAGAGGGAGACAAACCATGAGAGACTCTTAACTCTAGGAAACAAACTGACAGGTTGCTGGAGGGGAGGTGGGTGGGGGGATGGGGTAACTGGGTGACGGGCATTAAGGAGGGCATGTGATGTGATGAGCACTGGGTGTTATATGCAACGGATGAATTTTTGAACTCCACATCTGAAACTAATGATGTACTATATGTTGGCTAATTTAATTTAATTTTTTAAAAAAGTAAAAAAAAAAAAGTAGAATTTACATTTCTCCAAACCTATTGCATTGATGTTGCACCTTTAACACAATCGAAATTATATGAAGTCATATAATCCAATCTAGTTTATGAATATGAGATTATATTTATTAAGCAACTACTATATGTACATTAGCACATTATTTAAAGAAATCTCTTGAAATCATGGTGACAAGTGGTGATCATGTGATAAACTTAGTGGAACTTAAGGCAGCACATTTTCAGTATCTTAAAGATTTTTAACAACAAATTTGTACAGAGATTTTGTAGTTCAGATATAGATACATACATATATATGAAAGACACACAAAACAAAAAAGTTGGCAGTGGTAAGTCTGGTTTATGGGATTATGTAGTATCTTATATTTTCTTTTTGTTTATTTAAATGTTTCGCATTTTTAATTTTTTTATTTTTAACGATTTTATTTATTTATTTGCTTTAGAGAAAGAGAGAGAGCATGAGCAGGGGGAAGAGCAGAATGGGAGGGAGAAGAAGGGGGAAAGAATCTCAGGCAGACTCTGCACTGAGCATGGAGCCTGACGTGGGACCTGATCCATGACCCTGAGATCATGACCTGAGCTGAAACCAAGAGCTGGATGTTCAACTGACTGAAACACCCAGATGCCCTGTTTTGCATTTTTGACCTAAAAAAATTTTAAAGAGGAGAAAAACTCACATTTTATTTTATTTTTTAAAAAAATTTTTTATTAACATATAATGTACTATCTCTTTCAGGGGTACAGGTCTGTGATTCATCAGTCTTACACAATTCACAGCGCTCACCATAGCACATACCCTCCCCAGTGTCCATCACCCAGCTACCCCATCCCTCCCACCCCCCTCCACTCCAGCAACCCTCAGTTTGTTTCCTGAGATTAAGAGTCTCTTATGGTTTGTCTCCCGCTCTGGTTTCGTCTTGTTCCATTTTTCCTTCCCTTCCCCTATGATCCTCTGCCTTGTTTCTCAAATTCCTCATATCAGTGAGATCATATGATACTTGTCTTTCTCTGACTTATTTCGCTTAGCAAAATACCCTCTAGTTCCATCCACATCATTGCAAATGGCAAGATTTCATTTTTTTGATGGCTGCATAATATTCCATTATATATATATATACCCCACATCTTCTTTATCCATTCATCTGTTAATGGACATCTAGGCTCTTTCCATAGTTTGGCTATTGTGGACATTGTTGCTATAAACATTGGGGTGCACATGTCCCTTCGGATCACTACATTTATGTCTTTGGGGTAAATACCTAGTATTGCAATTGCTGGGTCGTAGGGTAGCTCTATTTTCAGCTTTTTGAGGAACCTCCATACTGTTTTCCAGAGCGGCTGCACTAGCTTGCATTCCCACCAACAGCGTAGGAGGGTTCTCCTTTCTCTGCATCCTCGCGAACATCTGTCAGAAAAACTCACATTTTAAATTTAAAAATCTTGCTTCTCTTAAACTGATTGTTAGTTGAAAGGAAACTAGTTAGTTGAAGGTGGGAGTAGTAGATATAGCAAAACATAAGTATGCATTCTGAACTTGTTTTACTTTTGTTTTAAAGAAAGATGAAGCATTCTTTAGCTGTAAATGTGCCTTTGACTGTGGTTATCACTATAACCCCTGTGACAGGGGTTTTCAGGAATTTTCCAGGACAGGACAGGAATTTTCCACATGAGTCTGAGAAGATTAAAATGGTGAATGGGAGTGACTATGATGAGCTAAGATGTATTTTTAGGATCACTGAGGGTCTGACAATGAATGAAACAAAATGATCCAGTGGCAGAGTTGAAGGAATACCCTGTCAAGAGAAACCTTAACATCTGAAGGCAAGAATGTTTGCTTGGGTTGCACTGATGGGAATGGCATCATTGGTGTGAAGGCCCCAGGTCAGAGAAGTGAGCTTAGACCAGGAACGCTGGAGCATTTTCCTGTGAGGAGAACCGACAGAGGACTCTGGCTAACCTGATAACAAAGGTAACTGCCAACACGACTGGTGGAGAAAACTTGCTCCTTAGATTTGGAGGATTAGGAGGGTGAAGTGGGAAAATCAGTAATCGCAAAGGCCGAGGCCTATAAGAGGAATTTCTGGGTTGAAAAAAAAAAGTCACTATCACTAGGGAAGAGGCAAAATGTCTCAGGATGCTTTATATCAAAACATTGTAAAATTATTCTTACCATTTGCCCCAACTGTCTAACTCTATGAAGAACACCCGCCCCCCCGTGTCCCTCCACCACAGGAAGTTGTGTCTGTATATTGACACCACAGTGTACCCTGGATTGTCTGAAGGGGGAGGGTACTAATATAATAGAGGAAATTCTGCTTCACAGAATTTGGCTAAAAGCATTATGCATGCCATATTTTCTTTTAATTTTCACAAGAGCCTCGTGTAGTCAACATTATGATCCCTGTTTCACAGACATAAAGAGGGACGAATGGCCAAGCTGGTCGGTCAGCTTCAGTCAGCTCTGAGCCCAGGCCCTCGTTTTGCACTTCACCACACCCAGAAGTGCCCTCTGACTTGGAAATGGAAATTGAATTTAGGTGAGTCAAGACAGATACGTCAAGTGGGAGGAATCATCTGTTTGGCGTCATTATTACTGAAAGGTGTGATAAAGCTTCAAGATATTGCCTAATTTCCCAAAGATTCCAAAGAGACCCTTATCTCTTAAGACCCAAAAAATCAGAAACATTCAATTCTTTAAATGAAAAAATTACGAGTTGTATTGTTAAAATGCAGAGTCATTATGTCTCTGGTGCTCATGGAATTAGATACACTTAGCTCCCTAAGCAGGGCACACCATGTCCAACTGGCCCGAGAGGAAATCAAATATTACTAAATGTGATTTAGAGATGTATAAAGATAGCTCTGAGAGGAAGCCATTAGCAGGTTTATATCATGTCTAGATTTTTCTTTTCTACTTTGGTATTACAGCATAGCTGTTGATAATCAAGAAAGATTACCCACTTCTGGGGTGAAGGAAAAAAAAACAATCACACGAAATCACAAGTATAATTTTGGGGGAAATAATAACTGATAGGAGTGAGGAGTGACTTAATTGAAGTTGCAGCAAAGAATTTTAATGAGAACATTTTCATTCATTCATTCATTTATTCATTTATTCATTCATTCTTCGCTCTTACCTTCCATTGCCAGGCTCTGGTAAGTATGAGAGAAACAATAATGAGTAGGACATAGTCCTTCCCTCACAGAACTTGCAGTCCAGTGAGAGTGAGAGACACCCGTACGCTAATGACACTGAAGCAATGGGCTTTACAAGGGCAGGATGAGCAAGGGGCTGTGAGGGCCAGAAGGGAGAGAGAGAGAGAGGCATCTATTACACCAAAAACCTATGTGACTGTTAAAGCACCCCGGGGGCCAGAGGCCAGCCCCGGTCCCTAGAATGGCTGCCAATGTAGCAGCTGCAGAGCTGTGGTTACAACGTCGTAGTAACAGTCGGAGAGCAAGATGAAGCCAGGACTGGCAGCCTCAGTGTTGTGGTTAACAGGTGTTGAAGCAAGTATGAAGAAAATGTGAGATCAAGCCGCAGCCAGGTTTTGAGAGGTAAATGCTCTATTAAATGCATAAAGAAATAACACAAGCTGGCAATGTTGGTACCTCACTAAAGTTTGAATCCATCTTCAAATTAGCAGGATCCCATGACTTTTCCTATGGTTTTTCTAAGCCTTAATACTTGCATTGGTTGTAGCTCTAATTTGGAAAGGAGAGCAGTGTTGAGAGTCCAACGTTTGGAGGTGAAAGATGAACCTTTGTGAGAAAGTGGCTGGAGTTTTGATTAGCACCTCTTTTGGAACTTTCTCACCTGCTAATTCCTCATACTCTTTTCTTCTTCCCTTAAAAATTGCAATGCCCCATCCATCCATCCATCTATCCATCCATTCACCCATTCATTAATCATATATTGAGCACTTACCATAGGCTAAACATTAAGGACACACAGATAATCAAATGCCATCACTGCTCTCTGGGCGTTGAATCTTGATAGGAGGGCAGCACTCAAACAATCCCATAGGAGGCAATAGATGTAAAATGTACACTGGAAACACAGTGGAGGAACTGACTGATCTGCCCAAGAAAGCTGTCACAGTATTCGACACCTCTGAGCTAGGTTCTAAAAAATGGGCAGGAGTTTTCAAAAGGAGAAAGGTGGCAAAAACGTTTCCAAAGAGAGCAAATAGTCTGAACTAAGATATGAAGGCACAGAGCTGCATGAAATGTTCAAGAAAGGTGACCAGCTTTAGGTAAAGATTATAGTGGCAGGAGATGAGCTGGGAAGATAGACTGGGACAGCTATATAGAAAAGAAAAGAGGAAACAACTAATTGCATTAAAGCTTTAGCCCCTCTGAACTTGTGAGTTGAGAGATAATGGAGCTGGCTCTAGTTGACCTTTGCTTGGCTTCTGCCTGTTGTATATTAGCCCGGTCATTTCGAACACAGTTTTGAAGCAGGAAAAGTGCATATGCAATGTCTCTCTGTCTCCCTTTCTCTTCCCCTCCATCCTTCCAAAGAGTACCCTCTGCCTCCCGACTTCTTTCTAGCTTCTTTGATTCTGGTGATCTAACAGAGACTGCCAGCCGGAGGCTCCCTTCCTTGTGGCTTTGCTTAGGGCTCCAATGAACCTGACAAACACATTAAAAAGTAGCTTCCCTGTGCTACTTCTTAACACAATACACCTGACTCTTAGCAGAAGTGATCAGGGTTTTACACAAATTAATTTTTGGATCTGGCAAGTACATGCATGTGCTTTTGTCTATGTGCTTATGAAGATTTGGGGGGAGCAGGGAAGCAGATGTGTTTGGGCTGCTGAAGTCATCACCTGGATTCACATTTCCCTGAGAGTGAGGAGCTGGCCATATCTAACCACTTTCATCTCATTGGTTGTTGTGGTTGTGGTTCTATCACCCATAGTCGGTGGTGGGTGGCTATGCTTGATTGGAGTTTCAGTGTACAAGCTTCATATGTTTAAAATATTTATAATCATTACCTGCGAGAGATGTAATAATTTATTTACACTAGCAAATCCACCCCCGCAAGCGACCTCATTCATGAAGTCCCACCATACCTTGATGAGTCCATAGGCTTCCTGCCATAAGAATAATCGGTGTTTAATGGGATGCTTTGAACAAATTAAAGAGAGAAAACATAAATAGACAAGACTACAAATTATATGATGGTTTTGTTTCCGGAACTGATCAATGACTTACGAACAGTGATCGTCTATGAAACCACAGATGCTTCCTGCAGCCTACTATTCTGTCTTTCACACACAGCCCATTACAGGAGATACTGATTTCTAATAGAGTCCTCATGTTCCAAGTGGGGGTTCTAGAAGATACTGGGATGAAGAGAGTGTTTCATATCATCAGTATGGCCAGGGGAATATAAGTCTTTCAGTGTAAGCAAAAACCTGCCTTGTGGTAGTTAAGAAACAGCCATTCGCCCTGCAGTGTGTATGGTCCAAGCCTTTTATGGTCTCTGGTGGCAGTGTTGGGAGGCACGAGTAAGAGATGATACTGATAAGTTCTGATCTTGCAGATGCAAAATGCTGGGCCAAAAACTGACTATAAACGATTTTGCCAACTGGGGATCCAACACTGGCGCTTAAATTAAAATGTGAGAGCTTCTCCTTTTTTCTTTTTTTTGCAAGACCTCTTTTCTTCCCTACAAGGAAACAGGTCTACAGCACTCTTTTCTACTAGCTAAAGACCTTACTAATTCTACTGAGGGTCTTTAGCTTTGTGAGCAAAGGGAGACAGAGGTTTTCTTTTAAACCAACATCCTAAGCAAGTCAGCTGGGAACTCTTCTACACCTTGGGAAAGGTAAAAACAGTAACATGCTCCCGGGGGCCCCCAGGGGAGGATGTCACAAAGCAGGGGTGGGCATATTGTATAGGCCTTCTTGACAAGCATCGTGAGCTAGGCTTTGGCTGTGAGGGATTATTTTAAAAGACTCATTGCCAAAGGTGATGAGCTACCTCCATGCAGTCACGGGAAACAATTGTTGGAGGCTGGTGAAATAGAGTCTGGAGAACTTTGAGCATTAGCTCCTCTCCTGAGCTGAACTCCTTCCCGCTATTTGACAGTTGCTATGTACAAAACAGGTTAACCCAGTGCCTTGGGTAAAGGAAAATCCAAACTGAGGGTCCACAGAAGCTTTATCCATCTGCAACTTGGGCAGGGCTTTTGCATATTAGTACAGAGCTCAACGAGCAGCAAGAGGGTTGTTTGTGCTTGGCTTATGTTTGCTGTGTTTCAAAACTAAGGTGAAATCTGGCCTCAGATCCCTGAGGTCTAATTAATCCAGTAATGAACTGAGACAGTTTGATAGGCAATGTTCCCACCCAATTCCCAGACTGTTCTGTTCTGGGAAGATATTTCCTAAGTTGAAAATGGGGTAAATGTAATGGGTCCCACTCAAAAATGACAAATCTCATTGTAAAGTCGTCTATAAATGAATTGAGCTGGTGATGCCTTAAAATATTCCTCTGTTCCTAAAGTTATATTCAAGAGTCTTATTGTCGAGAAAACATGATAGGTTTATTAAATACCCTATAGAATAATGTACTTGAAGTGCCTGCCTTATCTTATGCAATTTTTCTGTTTAATCTGAGTTGTATGTATGCTACGGCAGCTTCAAAACATCTGGGCACAGCAATTTTTTTTCCTGCACCTGCAAGGGTAAGTACACACATAAACAAAAAAGAAATTAAATCTTCCGCAGAGCTGGGGAAAAAAAGAACCCAACCAGCCATGAAGCTCAAGGGAGCAGTATGACAAGTGCTGAGCTGTAAACAAGCTTGAGAGGGATTTAATTCTTATGACAAGTGCCAGTGGTGGCATCTCACATGGACTCAGCATATGCACACATTTCAGAGAGGAGCCACACAGGATTTAATGCAAATAGAAAAGAAAAAAAAGAAAGAAAAGAAAAAGCTCTCAGTGCATCAGCTTCTCCTCATCTATAAATAACCAAGCAAATCAGGATGAGCTAGTGTTGTAATTATCTTGATTTTCAGAATTTTTGCCACTCAGAAGAGGTTTTTTAGAGTCTCCTCTCTGCTCTTTATAATTATAGCTGCTGTTCCAACCTCTGCCAAGGGTTGGTGGTTGCAATGTGATATTCACCAGGTGGCCGCTCTTGCAGCAGAGAAAATAACCAAGTTTTCTTGGTCAGTCCAGTTTCGTCATTTAGGAGCCAAATCAAAACTTCAGAGGGCAGCCATTCATCATCTTGTGACAGCCACATCTTCACTTTTGTTTGTGACTTCTAGACTCTGGCCCTAGGGGGCTCCTGCACTTGGAGAAACGATATGACTAAGGTACCAGAGTAGCTAGGCTCCATGTTGCCTAGAATCACAAATACCTATATCCGGAGAGGATTAGAAACCAAGTCTTGTGACAGCCCAGAAGCTGAACCCCTTCCAAATGTGAAATGCCATGTTTGATATCCTTATTTTCTTGATGTGTTCAAGTCCTAGAATGCAGGGTGGGAAAAGGGTTTGGGGAGTGAGTCTTAAAAACAGACAGGTGGGTTGGGAGACCCTCATTTCTTACTTAACATCTTTCTCCTATGTCAAGATTAGGCAAACTGCAGTCCTTAGGCAAAATCCAGCTTTTTTATAACAAAGTTTTTTTGGAACATAGTCTCACCATGTATTGCCTATGACTGATTTCACACGGCCAGGACAGAACTGAGCAGGTGCAACAGACACATTCAGACCCAAAAGATGAAACCACGGCGCTTTACAGAAAGTTTGCTGATATCTGTCTTATGTTAACAGAACCCCATTTTCATCACAGCGTCTACATGCAGTTTTTATTTTTATTTTTTGTTTTTATTTAAATTCAACTTATTTAACAAGCAATGTAATATTAGTTTCAGGTGTATAATATAGGGATTCAACACTTCCATACATGCCAGTTTAAAAAAAATTTGACTTTTTTTTTTAAGATTTATTTATTTTAGGGCGCCTGGGTGGCTCAGTTGGTTGGGCGACTGCCTTCGGCTCGGGTCATGATCCTGGAGTCCTGGGATTGAGTCCCGCATCGGGCTCCCTGCTCGGCAGGGAGTCTGCTTCTTCCTCTGACCCTCCCCCCCCCTCATGTGCTCTCTCTCTCTCATTCTCTCTCTCAAATAAATAAATAAAATCTTTAAAAAAAAGATTTATTTGTTTTAGAGACAGAGAGAGAAAGAGAATGTTCACGTGAGAAGGGGGAGGGGCAGAGGGAGAAGGCGAGAAGCAGACTCCTGCTGAGCGATGAGTCCCAGAGGTCTCAAGACCCTGAGATCATGACCCTGAGATCACAACCTGAGCTGAAACCAAGACTCGGGTGCTTACCCCACTGCACCACCCACGTGTCCCCCCTCCACCCCCCCCAAAATCACTTTCTTGCGCCTAGGGATGGCCATGTGATCTAGTTCTGCCAATGAGATGCAAGAGAAAGTAAACTGGTGGGGCCTCCAGGAAAACTAGTGTTTGCCTAAATTGTAAGGGGAGAGTTCCCTGAATCTCTTCCTTAAAAGTCATCCATTTTTGTGGTATTTTCCTCCCTAAATATATTAGCCACGCCCAGTGGTCAATAGCAGCATTACATGATGGTGGTAACTCTCAGACTGAGCAGGTAAACACGACTGAATTTAATATGTGAGAAAAGGTGGAACCAGGTGGAATACACTCTAGTTCTCTGTTTGAAGACTTTCTTTTTATTCTATTTATGAAGAGGCAAAAACCATTTCGGAATGATTTCTGCCACTCTTCCCGCAGTGCTTCTCTCCCTTTTCCCTGCTCTCCTCTCTCCTCTCTCTGCTGCCAGTCCCATGTTTCGTATGGCAGGGAGTGAGGTAGTGGGATGCGCACGCAGTCCACAAAATAATCAGTGCAGTTTCCTCGCTCACATCATGATACCCTGCTCAACCTGATCCATGGATGGACTTTTCTCAAAATGTAACCATTGCAGTAACAAAGTGGGTTCATGCCAAAATGGTGGCTTCAGGGGGGGATACTACCAAAACCATTCCACAGCCCCCTCTGCTTCCTTCCCTGGGCCTCAGTAGGACAGCAAAGACTCTGACAGAAAACCTTAAATAAGACATTGAAATTCCTGATCTTTTCTCACAAAATCCAAAGAGAACATGCAGTCAAAGATTTTATGGATGATAATGTATCTGATACTTTCCTCCTCACAGTCCTAAAAAATCTACACTCAAATATGATCTCACTTTGTGTAAGACCCATATTGATTTTTAAGATACAAAGAGGATCAAGTTCGGGAGTTGAACTCCTATAAATATTTACTGGTAGGAACTTTTCTTCCTTTTTAAATGTGGCCATTTGTATGAATTCTTCTATCTCACAGATATTCTGAAAAGCATAAAATCATAAAAAATACTTTTGCTTTTAGCATTAAGATCAAACATTGATTGGTCTATTAATGCTATTTTGATTTGGTTGTAAATGGTCTGCAGTTTACTTAACTTTTCATGGTTCTGTCTACAAATTATTGTAGACACTAACTACCATACTTGCAAAATTTTGTAGAAATATAATTAGAATCTATAAGGTCCTTGGTGCTTCAAATAATCATATTTCCACAATTTAAATCAAAACTTCTTTCCTCTCCCTTCTTTTGTGAATAACATCAGATCCACCAAATCCCCTTATCAGAAATGGCTCTAAAATCCAAGCATAGCCTCCTCAACATGCATCTCTGAAAATACAAATGGACTGGAAATATTCCCAAATTAAAACAAAACAAGACAAAACAAAAAGCACTCTAGAGTTTTAAGATTCTGAGTCAGGATGACAAATGTAAACAAACTATTTACTTGAAAAAAAAATCTACGAAATCCGAAGAGCACTAGACGTTTCATCACTGTGAAAGGCAGTATTCTACAATAGCCCCCAAGACACCCACCCCCTGGAGCATACAACCTATATATCCTCTCCCTTGAGTATAGACAGTACCTGTGAATATGATGAGATATCAGGTATCAGGTTACTGATAAGTGAATTGACTTTACTTAATCCAAAGGGGGATTATGTGGGTGGGCCTAAGAGATTGGATGTATGAAGGGGCTTACAGAGGGAGCCATGTAGCTACACCTGAGGGCAGCCTCTAGGAGCTGAGAGCAACCCCTTCCCACCAGCCTGCAACAAAGAGGGGCCTCAGTCCTACAGCTGCAAGGAAGTGAATCCTGGCAATAACCCGAATGAGCATGAAGATTCCCCCAGCCTTCAGATGAGACCCTAACCCCAGCCAACACCTTGATTTCAGCCCAATGAGATCCTGAGCAAAGAACTCAGTTTACCAATGCCTGGACTCCTAATCCATAAGAACTGTAAGATAATACATCTGTGTTGTTCTAAGCTGCTAAGTTTGTGATGACTTGTTATGCAGCAATAGATACGCAACTATTATAATCACAAACCCAAAGCCTACCTCTTATAGCTATGAGAGCTCCATATTCTGTTGTGGGGAAGAGATGTCTCTTTTTAGAACTTTCCTGCTTGGATGGATGATCCGTTGACTGGATGTGGTACTTGGTAAGAATCACTTAAAAGTTCATAAGGATGGCTTTATCAACAGTAAAGTTAATTAAATTCATCAATTTATTCATTCAAAAATATCTGAGCACCTACCACAAGCCAGGGATGCTTCCAGGCACTGTTTTATATGATTATTTTATATCTTGGTACCAATTTTTCTATTTTCTCCTCTAGATACTACATCCACCATTCTTTTTATCTTGAGAGGTTAATTTTCTGGATTCAGCTAATGGAATAACAGAAGTCAGGAAACTTACTTCCCTGGATTTTTCCCCTTTGGGTTACTTTGAGCTAGCTGCGTTCCTCCACTCTTGTTGGTGTCTGTCTCCTAAGCTACCCTCTCTCAGAGTAGCCCCCTCTCTTGCTCCACCCCTGGACGGGAAGAGTTCCCCACTGCTAGTCCCGGCATAATGCACCCTCCCTTGTGGTGTACTTAAACCCTGACCACACCTTTGTAAACAGTTTCCTTATCAAACTCCTTTCATTTCTTTGATGTTTGACTGTGTTCTTTCCTGCCAAGACAGAAAGATATAGCACTAATAATCCCTTTGAAAATTTGGTAGGTGGAACCACTGGGTCAGGGGACTTAGATTCCAGTCTCAGTCCATCTTCTACATAACTACGGAACATGGTCTTTCTGGGACACTCTTTCTTTATCTTCACTATGAGAGAAGAGTTTTAAAGTATCTCTAAGGTTTCTATCAGGGCTCATAATCTATAAATCAGTAGGTGGGTTGTAAAACTCACATTTTGAGATGTTCAAAGGAAATGCAATTTCCTGATTCAGACTTCCTCATGAATCTCAACCCTTTCATGTTGGAAAAACTATATTCAGGCCAATCTACTGAAATAATAGAGCTATCCCTTTAGATAATACTCAGTCTCTCTGGGTAAAAAGCTCAGCCTCCTGAATTTCTTAGTTCAGTATTCGTTCCCTTTTCCAGCTTCTTTCCAGGATAGCTTGTGTATGGAAGAACGGGCTTATGCTATATGATCTCATGACTAAGGAAAGGAGTCCAGCTTGGTATTGGTATCCTCTGGCTCCTCTGAGCTTCAAAGCACCATCTCTTATTGGCCTCATTGCAGCGTGTCCTTCAGCCTTTCATAAGGTCTAGGGCAGAGGTTGGCAAACTTTTTCAATAAAAGGCCAGGTAATAAAAATTTTAGGCTTTGTGGACCCTATAGTTTCTGTTACAGTTGTCCAACTCCGCAGTCAAAAGCAGCCATAGACAGTGTGTAAACAAATGGGTGTTTATTTTATTTATAAAATAGGCCACTGGGTTGGATTTGACCCATGGACAATAGTTTTCTGACTCCTACTCTAGAGGTTCCTTGGCCTACTTGGCTTCCCCTCACTCTCACTCATGTAGATCCTGCCCCCTTGCATCCTTACCATACAGGACTCCAACTGGCTCCCTCTGGAACCCAGGTCTGAGGGGTCCACTCCAAGCCTCTGCCATGAGGTCACCTCCCTGATTCCAAGGTAAGCCTTCAAGGACCCTGCTCAGAACCAGGGCACATGGGAACAAAGGCTCTAGTCTCTTTCTATGGCACCCCTCCCTGCACTGTGTTTGCTCCTCAGCTTAGCTGGTGTTTCCATAGCCACCCTCCCTTAGAGTGTTGGCCCAAGAAGAAAGAGGAAAAATAAGAACTCTGGCGGCTACTGTGTCTGTTTTCTTCTTCTCTCTATCCCTTAGAGTCAGAAGGATCAGTTTTTTCTCCTGACCTTTATTCCTTCTCTACCATATTCTTACTCTTAACATAGAACAATAAGCTTCATGGTCTAGCTGCTCTAGTGGAAGGAGTATCTTCTCTGTAGCATGAGAGAACTCTTTGAGCTGATACTTCTAGACTTATTTTTTTATATGTTCAAGGGGAAACAAAAGCATTTTGAAACTCTTACCTTGAGAAAATAATCTTGTTTGAGAACTAACATATTTTTCTGCAAAATTCTATTTTGAATATCAAAAGCTGAGCATGAATTCCTCCACTCTCTTTACGTATGCCTTTTGGAGCCACCACTACAAGTAAATGCTCATAAGTGCCTCTGCTGGAAGCACAAGAATAGGGGAAAGTCTTGGATTCAGAAAGCAAACAAGAAAAGCACATGAATATTTTTTTCTAAATACTACCCTTGTTGCAAGAGAAAGGAGAAGCAAAATGAAGCAGCTGCATAAGATACACTAAAAAAGCATTCCTAAATAGTCATTTTATCCTTTATTCAAGTTGGAATTGATCACTCACCTTACCTAACAGATGGGCTCCAAATGAAACATGCTGGTGGCTCAGAGGCACCTCTGCAGAGATGGGGTGTGAGTAGTAAAGGAAAGAACTTAGGCTTTAGGGTCCCACAGAACCACATTCCCATCTCCGCTTTGCCCCTCAATTGCTATGAAATCATGGATTAGTTCTTACTGTTTCTGAGTCTCGTGTTCTTTATTTCTAAAACTTGGCTCAATAGGTAAGGTAAATACAGCTGCCTACGATGGGGCCTGATAATAGTATGCTCACTGAACGCACTTTGAGAGCTAAAGCTATTAGCAGTAGGTCTACAGTGTTTTTAATTCAGTCAAATTAGTGGATACTCACAACTCTGTTTTGTAAACTCTGTGTTCTTATAAAGGGTTTTGAGTAAGCTGAATTGCACCTGGATTGTATGGGACAGTGCCTACTAAGTCTCCGCTGCCTTATGCTGTTTCTTCACTCCTTACAGGTGGCCTCCAGCAGAAGAAAGCAGTTGTAGGTTGGTTGGTACTAGATATCAAGTACAATTTGTGATAAGAATTACATAGAGGAGGCACCTGGGTGGCTCAGTTGTTGGGCGTCTGCCTTAGGCTCCGGTCATGTTCCCAGGGTCCTGGGATCGAGCCCCGCGTCAGGCTCCCTGCTCAGCGGGAAGCCTGCTTCTCCCTCTCCCGCTCCCCCTGCTTGTGTTCCCTCTCTCGCTGTGTCTCTGTCAAATAAATAAAATCTTTAAAAAAATTTTTTTTAAAGTGAGGTCAAATTTTAAATAGGTTCAGAACTATTTGAAAGTCAGCACCAAATTGTTACATTTCCCACAACAAATTCACACCAGAAAATAATGAGATTCAGTATGAAGCTCACTCATGCTGAGTCTTATTCCACTGATTTCTAGTCTCTGTGGACAAACTCAGTGTTATTGCCTGAAGATTGTTTTATGGATTTTAGTTTCTTACTTCCCACGAGAGAGTTCAAATGGCCACAGCCGCCGGGCCTATCAAAGTGTAGCTGTAGACATCTGCACAGTGTTTCCTGATGTTCTTGATATTCCCTATGCTTATGTAAATATAATATGACTGACCTTTGGCCCAAACAGTTTAACTTTATGTGGAGAGCATATTGGGGATAGTGGAGGTGAGAAGTGTGAGTTTCATGATGAAAACTCATGCATAGAGGTGAAAATGTGTCTTTTGGGGAGATACTTTGTCAATGAAAATGAAGAAATAGACCAAAGAGAAGAAAAAATTATACCCACAAAGATTGGGTAAGAATTTCGCAATAAGAATGGAAGAACTGTGGAAGACAGGAAATAAATTTGAGAAATGGATAGTGCATCTTTGGTACCATCCTATGCCCATTCAGCGAGCATTTCCTCTACTGCTCTATGTCCTCTCCTGGCTCTCTGTGTTTGGCCCAGGAACACCTTCTCTAACCTCCCCTTCCTATCTGCTATACCCTTAGTCCTCATTAGGATGTACTTCTGGATCTCTGGCCTAGGTGATGGTATTGCTAATGTGATGCCCTCATAATGGGTATAAATATGTTGGCTCTGCAAGCCACTGTCTTTAAAGTCTAAAACAAGGGTTTGGGGGCACCTGGGTGGCTCAGTCATTAAGCATCTGCCTTCGGCTCAGGTCATGATCCCAGGGTCCTGGGATCGAGCCCCGCATCGGGCTCCCTGCTCCGCGGGGAAGCCTGCTTCTCCCTCTCCCACTCCCCCTGCTTGTGTTTCCTCTCTCACTGTCTCTCTTTCTGTCAAATAAATAAATAAATAAATCTTTAAAAAAGTAAAAAAATAAAACAAGGGTTTGGGTAGCCTGGGGCTTGACTGATTCTAATGGAGAGAACATCAGTCTTGAAAGCAGGACATTGGGGAAGATCATTATGGACTGGAAGCTGCGCTGAGAGACCAGAGTCCCTTGAGTCATACCTGCTTCATCTAAGCAATGAGCCAGCTCAAAACATTCATATTAGAATATCAAGTTTAAGTTTGATGAAGATAAAGATGCAAGACTGAGGGAAGGTGGTGAGCATATAAAAAAATATGATCAGAATCTATAATGCACTTGGGGCTTCGAATAATTTTTCCCATTAGTTAATTTATTTTTTCATGGGCAGCGACTGGGGACAGACTAACTTGCCAAGTACTCACTGTGCACCAGGAACTGGACAGAAGCTTTGTAAATATCGTCCCAGTTAATCTTTCCCACAAACCTGCAAAATAGGTAGTGAATCAAAATTCTAGGCTGGAACTCAACAAGGATATATTCCCAAAGCTGCTGTAGGAACTGACATTAGGATTGGTTCTTAAGGAAATCTGTGAATATCTTTCAAAAAGGTGACTTCCCTGAACCCACATGTCTTGGATGAGGTCTGAGACGAGGAGTGAGTGCGGCCACACCTTTCACATGCCCAGTGCACAAGCCAGCTTGCATCCACCTCACGATTCTTCAAAAAGCTTAGTCGTGCTCTTGGTTTTACCCTAAATCTTAAGTTCATATGTCTTGTCACATCAGTGAAAAAAAAAGGCTGATGGGAATCTCAGCGGTCCAGTAAGGGAAAATCAAAAGGTCAGAGATGCAAGGAAGGGCCCTTACCCAGGGTCCTTACCCAGGGCCCGCTGCTGTTTATAGTGGTAGGGCTGAATCCTGCAAAAAGGAGGGGGGCAGCGGCAGGATCATTGACATAACTCGGAATTCCTTACATCTTTAGCTTCACAGTCCATCCTCTCTCACTGCTCTAGTCTCCACAACACGACACATTGGTGTTTTCCCAACGCCTCTTGAATAAGAGCTTCTCTGGACACAGATGGATACTTATTAAAAATCTCTACAAATTCTCATGACTGAGTATGCTCTCATTTATTCAATTAACAGTTATAGGAAGGCTGTATATTCTAGGCATGTTCTGGGTGCCAAAATAAGACAGAGTCATGTCCTCAAGGAGCTTGCGATTTAATCCAGGAGAGAGATATGTGGACAAGTAATTGCAGTGCCATGTGATGAGTGCCCTGATAGCTGTATATATGGGGGAAGAGCAGGTGAAGGAGGAGAAAGGTCAAGGAAGGTGTTCGTAGAGGGGGCCATGTTGAATGAGGAGGAGTTTGTGACTAGATACTTGGGGAAAAAAACACCCAAGCAGTGGCAGTAGCAGGTGCAAAGACCCAGGAGAATGAAACAGTCTAGTGCCTTCTTAGGGGACAAATGGATAGAAAAGTTCAACGGGGTTGAAGGAGGCAGGCAGTCAGACGGTGAAAATATTTGAATGTATTGCTGAAGACCTTGGGTTTTATTTGTAAGTTATGGGGAGATTGAGGAATTCCTGACACCTTGAAGCAATGAAGATTTGTCTCAGGCCAGGTCAGGGCTCTGCCCCCTCCCATTCTTTCTTTTTAGGACCCCCTTCTCCTCAGGTGCCAAGGGCTGAGTTAATCACACTTCTGGTTCATGACACTCTTGCTGTTGACATGGGTCTGTGCACAGCCCCCGTTTATTTCATTATATTTTATTTTTATTTTATTTCATTTTCCCCCTTCAACCATGATTCCCACACACCCGTTCCTTCCTCCCCACAGATGACAGTCCGCTCTGATGGATTTGGCAGATGTCCTCAGATATTTATGCATGCTTATAACTTACGCTGTGCTCCTTTGTAGGTGTATGTGTTAATTCACACAAAGGGTGTTGTGATGTAACTTTTTCTCATTCAACACTGTGTTTTATGTTCCATCTCGTGGTTCTATGTATATTTAATTTATAGCTTCTTACTCCTGTGTAATATCCCATAGAATCTATTCACATTTTCTGATCCTTTCCCCTAAAGTTGAACAATTCGTAGTTCACTGCTCTTTTGAAAAGACAATGCCCCAATAAACATCCTTGAATATATCCCCTTGCGGATCTGGGTAGGATTTTCTTTAGGATATGTAATCAAGACTGGAGTTATGAATATGAGCTTTATAAATCCTTGGTTTACCAATTACTGGCAGATTGCTCTCCAGAACAGCTATATAGTTTACACTCCCACTCATAATACATGAAAATACATGTCCCTTTATCCTCACCAAATATGGTATTTTCTGACTTTTCAAACTTATGTATATCATATGGCATCTCATTTTAATATCTATTTCTCTGCTAATGTGGTTCAGTGATTTGATAACTTCAGATTTCTCTTTATGTGAATTTTTCATTTATATTCTTTATTTTTCTGCCGGGTTTTCTTTCTTTTTCTTATTTGTTTGTAGGTATTCCTTGTGTATTAAGATATAAATCCCTTGGCTTGTTTAATCATTGCAAACATCTTTTCCCAGGGTGTCACTTGTTAATTTTATCCATAGTATTCTTCATTGAACAGAAATACTCAATTTTGATAAAGTCAAAACCATAAAGTTTTTTTTTCTTACCTTATGACATATACCTTTTAGATCTTGTTTAAGAAATTCACTCCAACCCCCAAGTAGGCAAAGATACTCTTTTACATTTTCTTCTTTTGGCTGTATAATTTTAATCTTTTATATTTAGGACTTGTTGATCGGAAATTCACTTTTGTGTATGGTGTAAGGGAGGGATCTACATTTGTTTTTCTCCAAATATCAAGAAAGTTACCCCAACTCTATCTACTAAAGAATCCGTTTCTTCCCACTGACATGAGATGTCACCTTTTTCATTTATCAAGTACCCATATGTCAGTGAGTGTATTTTGGAGGACTCTATTTTGTTTCATTGTTCTCTTTGCCTATTTCTCCACCATTACCACAGTGCTTTAGGATAGCTCTTATTTCTAACAGGGTAAATGCCTTGCATTTATGAATTAATTTGGGGAGCGCTGTTATTTTAAAACAAGTAAGTCATTTCATCCATTAACATAAAAAATCTCTACATTTATTCAGATTCTTTTTAATACCCTTTTAAGGGTATAAAGCTTTAGATTTTTCTCCATAGAAGTCTTATGCATGCTTTATTATTTCATTCTTAGACTTTATATAGTTGTTGTTGTTAGTGTGAGTTGTGTCATTTGCAAATTATATTTTCTCTGTAATTGTTAGTGTAATGAAAGTGCCAGCTCTCTTGTTCTGACAGGTTGTTGATTCTGAAGATTTTCCATGTAGGTAATCATGTTGTAGCAAATAATTATACAAGAAAGTCTCTTCCCTTTCAATACTTTTACTTCTACTTTCTTTTTCTTTGTTATTCCACTGGCCACAACTTCCAATATTATACTGCACAATAGTGGTGATAACTATTTTCTTGCCTTGTTTTTTAATCTCACAATGGCTGCATTTAAAGTTTCTCTTGTAAGTATGGTGTTTGCTGTAGGTGGCAATGCAGAGCCTTAACACATTTCAGAAGGTCCCTTCTGTTCTTAGTTATCTGAGAGTTTGTATTTTTATATTACAAATATTTGTTGAATTGTTTCAAATTCTTTTTAGGCTTCTATGAGATAGCTGTATAATTTTTTCCTTTTTAGTTCATCAATATGGTGATTTATATGACAGATTTTTTGTTATAAAACCATTCTCCATTCCTAGGATAAATCTTATTTTATTATATTATTTTTAAAAAACACTGCTAGGTTTAGTTAGCTATTTTTTTTTAGGATTCTATATCTATTTTCACAATGAAATGGGTATAATTTTCTTCTATTACTATATTTTGTATTGTAATCCAGGTTATACTGACTTCATAAAGTAAATTGAGTAACTTTCTCACTTTTTCTACTTTCTGTAACAGCTTGCATATGGTAGGAATCATATATTTCTAAGAATCTGGTAGAATTTACTTGTATAATTGTCTGGGGTTGGAGGATTTTTATTCTTTTTATGCAAAGGTGAATTCTTTCATTATTTTTCTGATTTGAGTAGTGGTTTTAGTCTAGTCACATTTTAGATTTCATCTTGCATCAATTTTGGCATTTGTATACTTTTATAGACATTTATTCATTTTGCCTAGGTTTTCAAATACATTGGTATGTGTGTATATGCGTGTATGTAATTTTAAATTTCTAATTTCTTTCTGCATTTTGCTTATTTGTAATTTCTCTCTCTCATTTTTTTTCTTCTTTATCATTCTTGCCTGAAGCTTGTCTATTTTATTGATCTTAAAAAAATTCAAGTCTTGTGTTAGCTAAATTTCTCTATTTTGGAGGGTTGCTATTGTTCAGTATTTTATTGATTTCTCATGTTTATGACTTCCTTCCTTCATATTTCTTTGGGCTTTCTCAGTTGTTCATTTCCAACTTGCTGAGGTAAGCACTTAACTCATTAGTTTTAAGTCTTTCTTGTTTTCTGATAGATATAAGCTTATTAAATCTATAAATTTCTTTCTAAGTAGTTATTTTAACTGGTATATTTTTAAAACCATTTAATTTTAAGAGTTTTTTTTGTTTCAAGTTTTTATTTAAATTCCAGTTAGTCAACATATAGTGTAATATTAGTTTCAGAGGTACAATTTAGTGATTCATCACTTACATATAACACCCAGTGCTCATCACAAGTGCCCTTCTCAATACCCATCACTCATTTAGCCCTCCAGCAACCACCTCCCCTCCAGCAACCCTCAGTTTGTTCTCTATTCTTAAGAGTCTGTTTTATGGTTTGCCCCCCTCTCTCTTTTATTAAGTTTCCTTTTTTTTAAGTTTATTTATTTAAGTAATGTCTATGTAGACCCACTGTGGGCCTCAAACTCATGACCCTAAGATCAAGAGTCACATACTCTTCTGACTGAGCCAGCCAGGGACCCCTAAGTTTCCTTTTTAAATAAAGGATTTGGTACATCTTTTCGTTTTCAGACATGTACATTTAAAAAATTTTTTTCTTATTACTGATTTCTTTCTATACTGATTTTTTTTGCATACAGTCAGGTAATATTGTTTATTTAATTCTTTAGAATTTCTTGTGGCTTCCTCTGTGTCCTATTACATTGTTATTGGTATATATATGTTTCATATGGATTTGAAAAAGAAGTAGTATATTCTCTTTTAAAGATCATAGGTACATGATAGATAGGTAGATAGACTCAAGTTCTTAGTTTTATTATTTAAATCTTCTTTACATTTGATTTTTTAAAAATCTGAACAAAAGTTCGCCATATGGACTTAAAATCTCTTAATCCAGAATTGTCAGTAAAGGAAGATTGGGCATGAGTTGAGTGATGGGGGAGAGAATTGTTTTCCTTCTGTATCCAATATGACTATATTGTGCTGATAACTTATTTTTATAGAGACATGTATTTTATTTACAGTTGTGAGACAAGTAGAAGCAGAGAATGAAGGAGGAAAACGCTTGAGGTTTGGCTGAATGCCTCCTCCCAGTGGAAGGAAAATTAAAGAAAATTTCTCCAGTTTAGGCCCAGTGGATAGCCTATAACCCAGAGAAAGGTAATATGTATATGTACATGTAAGTGGGAGTATGTGTGTGTGTGTGTGTGTGTGTGTACATGCACGCATACAGTTCATAAATTGCCACACTTGGGCACCAAACTGCTTTGCTTTGGGACATCTTGGATGGTGGAAAAACACAAAGAAGAGAGAAGACTTTACTATCACCTCCAAACTGCTGCTTCCTGAACAAAACAAGAAAGCTCTCTACTGTGGTTGGCAAGAATAAGTAATTTTATTGGAATCACTTTTTTTATAGTTTTTGATTTGTGTGAGTAAATCTCAAATTTACCAGAAATGTAGATGGGGATTCCACATTAATGGAGTCATTGGGCCTGAGACTAATACTTTTTAATGCATGTGAACTCCCCTGGGGCCCTTAGAAATATTTTGGGAAGTGGACTTTTTTAAAAAGACTGGATAATCAAGCAGGAAAAGGACTCAGGGCCATTGTAGTTTGGTCATTTAAATGTTAAAATTACTTAATTTGTATTTACAAATAGTGACAACCCGGTTTTTAGATGTGTGTGTATCTCTGTGTGTGTATTACCATATCACAAGTATCTAGAAAAAAAATATGTGGCATATATATAATTTTTTTTCCTCACAGGTAGTATATAGCTTGGTTAACCTGCTTCATCCATTCAACAATATGCCATTGATATAGTATAGTAATTAAAAATATTACTAGTAATCCGCAGTCAGAAAGAATTAATCCATTTGAAAATTCTAGGTATTCACCCACTACTAGCTTGTCTGATCAGGCTCAATTTACTTAGCAGGGAAGTATCCAAACATTTAAGTATGCAAATGTGTAAAGCCAAATGAGACATCATTTAATTCCTTTATTGTCTTATAGTGAAAGAGAGCAAATGAGCAAGTTGATGGCTTTATGCCAATTATTTTTACTACGATTTCTTTTATGCTAAGGTATAGCTGAAGGCAAGCCCTCCAATTCTAGCATGAACACGCAGCAGCAATCACATGAATATTTTAGGGGCCATAAGATTCTTTTCATGGCTTATGGTTAGAAATAAAAAATTTAAGTTGCAACTGCTTTGGAAAATACGTCATAAACGACTGGGACTAAATGTAAGTGTGTGTATGTGTGTGTGTGTGTGTGTGTGTGTGTGTGTGTGTGTGTGTCCTCCACCCCCAAAGGTGCTTCTAAAAAACTCAAGTCCTAGGTGTTCAAGGCCAACGCAACGCTCTTTCCTCCTATCTTTCTAGATTAGCCTTTTACCACTCACCCCACTTAATTCAGCTCCACACCTCCTTCCAGTTGCACAAACTTACTTGAACAGGACACACATTTTCACGTCAAGGAATATGGCCCAAAGACTATCTTCAGATCCCGAGGCCAGCACATAAGCAGTATAATGGCGGCGACCCTGAGAACCTCAGCCAGGCAGAGACCAGAGACCGACCAGCTGAGCTAGAGAGAGCCACGGGCTACCAAGGGTTAGGTCATGACCTCCAGCATGAAAGCTATATTTCCTCCACTCCTTTCCACCAGACTGCACGCACGCTAAACTTCACCTAGTCTTCTTGCAGACTGGGTCTATTGGTTAGAATGGTGACTGCAGCAAGGACCCCATGGAAACCTCTCTCTTCAGCAAACTACAAAGCCCTGTCCCAATGACAGCTTGTCCGGAACATCCATTCGCTCACATCGAGAGGGAGACATTATTATTAATCTGGAAGAGAGCTAACCAATCAGAGTAGTTAGCCTATTTGTTTAAGGATGGTTTTCCCCATCTAGGAAAAAAAAAAAGTACAGTGTTTCTGTGTTTAAAGCACATCAAGAATGAATGGACCTCATTCTCTTTCTCTTACCCAAGGCATATCACTGCTTAAAATCACAAAGCGCTGACCCAGCCTGTGGCTCCAGAACCCTGGGCCTCAGCGCAGCATTTTAAAGACTCATCCTCATAATAAATTACTATTTTAGTTACAGTCCTGGTAACATATGGTGAATGGAAAGCACTTTCTGTAGATTAAGCAACATAGTTCCCATTAATGGTTTTCTAAACTTGAGACCGTAAAGAGATTTTAACTCATTGTTCATTTGGTGCAGTTTCTGCTGAATTATTTAAAACACCTCCTTACTGCTTTAACTATGCATTTGCATTAGAGAGTACAATGCCCATTAAGATTCCTGCATTGCCTCAAACACTCTAAAAATAAATACAAGCTAAATCCCAACCACAAATACATTTTTCTCTTTGCACTCTGACCTTGTTGTCCTAAGCTTAAGCAAAATACAGAAACGATACACGCAACTTTGCAGAAAGAGATAAGCCAGAAGGTTAGGAAATGACAAAGGTAAGAAAAAATTGAAGTCTGAAGGGTGGCTTTTGGGAAGTACTGGAGACACACGGAGTCTTCCACCACATCTAGGTGGAAAACTCAGCATTTACAGCTGACTAGTACGAGTTCTACCGTCTCCAAAATTACATAACATAAAATAGAAACACAAGTTCTTAACTTACATAAAATCAGAGGTTAAAGATGTTGTCTCAGTTGGCTGCTTTGAATTGTATCTACTGTGATAAACAATCAAAAGTGAAAATCAAATACAATCCATAACTTTGGCTATGTTTCATTTGCCTGTTTTATTTTTGCAAAGCTCAGTGTTTCTCTTGCTCTCAACAACCTCCCCTGAGCCGTGTCTCACCCTTTCTTCGAAGATTCGCTATTGACTTTAAGCCCGTATCAGATAACGTTCTCACAGTAGACCGAAGTGGTCTATTTCTCATACCACTTCTCGGACTGCTCCGGGCCACGTCTACCTGGGTTTTCTGGGGCTTGCTGCCTCTGCCCCTTCCCCTCCATTCTGAACACTCTCCTTAAGGAAGCGCTTCCATCAAGGAGTTCCTAACTAATCCCTCTGACTCCAGTATTCTGATCACTCTATATCCTTGCACACGTCCGCTTTCCCAAAAGTAGCGTGCAAACATGATTTTGAGTTACTTTTGGATTGTCACACATTTTCACTTGGGCACATCCTGGCTGACTAGCACAGGGTCTTCTTCCCGGTCCATGTTCCTGTAGGACCGCGGGAGGGTTCGAGTTTCCATTTGACCCAGAGTGCCATCTACTGGTATAAATGTTACAATACTATCAACATGCTTACATTCTGCCCCGTGAATATATTCCATGCGTGTGACACACACCAGTTCTCACAGTTTGATTAAAGAATAAGGAATGTGCTACCTCAAAGCAGTACTTTGTAACATCTATGTTTTCAAAGAAGAAATGGCAATGAAACAAGAAAAGATCTGCGTTTGGATCCTCCAAATAATAAAACCCTCATCTCCAAAAGATGAGTGTGAATTCTAGACTGTGTCCTCTGGCTGTTTTGTAAACTTTGCTTTTTGTTTATTGAAGAAAAATCACATATGAAATGATAAGCTGCAACAATATAGAGTACAATGTCAGAATCCATTAAGGCCTATGGAGATGGCACTGTTTTAGGAGGAAGACTAGTTTTTGTTTTTGTTTTATTCCAAGAACTCAACCCTTCCATATGGTGAGCCACCCCTGGAGGACTGAGCACACCTCTGAGTCCTAAACCTCTGAGTTAGCATGGTCTCTTGGCACAAAGTAGAGGGACTGTAGGGGAAAAAAAAGCAATATTAAAAATATTTAGCCCCTTGGGGCATCTGGGTGGCTCAGTCCTTGGGCGTCTGACCTCGGCTTAGGTCATGATCCCAGGGTCCTGGAATCGAGCCCCGCCCGCATCAGGCTCCCTGCTCGGCGGGAGGCCTGCTTCTCCCTCTCCCACTCCCCCAGCTTGTGTTCCCTCTCTCACTGTGTCTTTCTCTGTCAAAGAAATAGATAAAATCTTTAAAAAAAAAAATATTTAGCCCCTGTCTATCAGGCTAACATTTTTTCCTGTTAAATAATTTCTCAAACCCTTTAATAACCCCATCTTTCTACTTGCTCTAAATTCCATCACACTGTGGGTAAATTTAAATTGCACAGAAGTGGGTCTGTAAGTTAACAGAAAACTTTTCTTTCCTTGCCCAGAGGCTGATCTAGATAGCACGGGATCATTAGTGACCAAACAGACGCCCCCATCTATAACCCAGAGACAGCTCTCAGCCATACAGAGAATATTTCATTTCCTACGCAGAGGTGAACTCAGAACTTGTCACTGATTTTTGCACCCTCTTAATCTTCCTGTTTATTCTGTGCTTCATTAAAGTCAGTCTCCACAGGGCAGACTGTCATCTGAGCTCGGCCTGTCCTGCTGTCTGCTCTCTCCAGAGAGCATCCTTCATCCTGATAAATGGGCTGTGAGCTGAGCACGTGACTGAGCTCCTTCAGGTAAATAGATTAGAGAGAGCTGCTCCTTCCACACTGGCTCAACAGAATTTGATAAGCAGGGCCATTGACGTGAGCATCATGGTGGAGACAATGTTTTCTGAAAGATGGGGTTTCAGATTTACTGTTGTAAAATGAGATAGCAAAGATTTTTTTTCATTGTGTAATACCATACCTTTAAGGCTGCATTAGCTAGTGTCATTCGTCTGCCAAGTGTCTCCCTCAGGATTTAGCATCAATTATAGGACGTCTTCTGTGTGCCAGCCTCTCTGCTGGGCATTAGAGACCTAGAGATACACACAGGGAGGGAAAGTAGTGGCGGTGGTGGGCGCTGGAGTGAAGCTCCCTGGGAAACCATAAAGCATGCCGCCATGATGTGGCCAGCCCGTGTGCTCAGATTAGTGGGTGCCTGTTTGCTGGACTCACAGGCCGTGCTGTGCCAGAGCAATTGTTATATCTCGATGAAAAAGCAATGCTGGGGCCTGAGACTGGTCTCTAGGCAACTCTGTTCCTCCCCTGACTCATGCTGACAGATAAAGCAACAAGTTACACCTGCCTGGAGGGGCCACAACTGTCCTTCCTACCTGACAAACCAGACACAGACCGGACTGTGGAGAAGGCCAGTCTCATATCTCAGGCAGGGGGTTTCGAGTCATCTTGAGTTCCTAAGCTGAGGACATTTGAGTTCAGATGGCCACCAGCTGAGCACCACAGTCACTCCCCAATACTTGGATGCTGGAACCATGTAAAAGACACCCCACATATTGTGGCAAGGGTAAAGGGATGGACAGCCCCAAAAGAAGGTGGAAACTTCCATCCTGGGTGATCGGGGCAAGATCTATGTGGAAAGTGTTACAGGGAAGCTCACTCCCTCTTAGCTGAGAAGGGGGATGAAGTCAAGGAGGACTCCCACCCACCCCACACCCCAGTTTTCCCAAGGTCTGGGTAGCAGAAATTGAAGATCCTCCTCAACAATGACTGCAACTTCTGCCTGGGAGGCAGAATATCAGCACGAAGACTGGACGGCCAGGCAGATGGTGTCCTGTTCTGCCAGGGGCCGCTCCTGGCTCCCGTCTTGCCTCTAATTTACTCAGTGATAAAACCAGCAATGAAGAGCTCCACGGGCAAGACGTCAAGGGCAAGGGCCGAAACATGCATGGGCTGCTGACCCATGCAAAGCCATCTTCCTCCAAGCTTGGTTCAACTAACTACTCTTCCTGTCAGCCCTCCAAGTTCTCGCTGGACCACGCCCGTCTATCTCTGAGCTCCTCTTGTGATTTACAATTTAACATTTTATTATATTCAGTCTCATAATGTAATTACTCTTCGTATGTTGTGTGACCGCAACAAGATCACATTTGTGTCTTCTTTGAAATGAGAGACACACAGTATCAGACAGGCAGCAGGTGGCTCATACTTAATCTAAACTGGGAATCTGAAAAGAAGAGCTTGTAGAAAACTTCCTCTAACAGACTAGGAAACAGATCTGGAGAATTGCTGCTTTATTTACTCCACAAGCGTCTCATGAAACTTTCGAGTCACCATGCTGGGCCCGGTGGAGGAGACAGAGAAGGGCTCAGTTCTCACGCACCTGCCAGTGACGCGTGAGAAAGAGGATGTGTGGCCTAATTAGCACAAGTGGAATCCATTAAGAAGGCAAAATGAGCCTGAGGGATCTCACGGGAGGGAGGTAATGGGTCAGCTGAGGAACTGAAGGCTGGTTTGGGGAGTCAGTGGACCCTGAACCTGATGAAGGATTCGCTGTGTGGGAATGGGGAAGAGTATACAAGTGGCAATGTATTTTGGCCTTTACCAAACTTCACATCCAGCTCAAAAACAGCCTGCAGGAGTCAGCTGAGAACACTGTCATGGTGGCTACCATCCATGCTGAGCCCCCTGAGGGTTTGCTGAAGGGAACACTTTCATCCACCAGAATGGGAACGCCTCTTGATGTGACTGTCTCAGCTCCTGGCTCATGAAGAGGGTTGTCTCTTTCCTCTCCTTTCTCAGTTTCACTTCCCCCTCCCCACCCCCAAGTGCAGGGAAATTTGCAGTACCCCTTAACCTTTGGCAGTTGGCAGGGGCTCTGCCCTTGTCTTGTCCCAGCCCCAGCACAATAGACCAAGGCACTCCTGTGGGCCCAGCTCCCCACTGCCCCCACGTGCTGCACATTGAGCACCCTGCCTTGGGCCTGGCCCTGGTTATCACAGGGTTCAAAAGGTTTCCCTGGAGACACAACAGAGGGCTGCCCACTTCTCTTTCTGCCTCTGGGCTTGGCATTTTCCACCGAGGGAAGCCAGGCTATTTCTGGGAAAAGCTGCAGGTGGCTAAGCAAACTCAGACCACACAGGCAAGAATCTTCTGAGTCCTCTCTGCCAATCAGCCCCTGCCCAGCCCCCTCATTCTTCCTTCAGATGGCTCTTGGGTGAAAGCCACATCAAGAGGAATTCTGAAAGTGGCATCTGGATGAAAAGGGAGCTTCTTGGACACTCCAGCAGCTGGTGAGGGCCTCATGCCTTCTGATTCCTTAGACTTCTGTCTGACGGCACCAGGGGTAGGTATGTGAGAACAACTTCCAAGTCAGGGTTTCCCAGAGTGTTCTCTCTTGGCCCTCAGGCTTCTCTCTTAGGCGTGGCGAGTTCTAATTCACTATTGCTTTAGAATTGTAATATCCTTTTCACTTCTTATTTAAGTTCCTGTATCCCAAAATTTAGTGCAATAAACATTTATATGCAGCAAAATATATGGTCCAGTTCTAACCCTTTGGTAGATGTGCGATTCCATATTGTTTAATGTCACCCTGTTTGAGGTAGGGCGGCAAATCAGGGCTGTGCCCAATTTACTTTCTCCTACCTTCCAACTCCTCCTCCCTCTTGTCAAGGGCCGATGGTTGGGGCCTTGGCCTCAGCCGCCCATCCATCAGGCCAGCATTAACAGGGCTGATGCGGCCAGCCTGAGCTCACACAGCTGCCCCAGGACTTCCAAGTATTTTAAAACACACCTTGCTTAGGACTTTTTGAGGATTTGGACTGAGTGTAGAGGCTAGAGGGGTGACCTCAGTGCCAGAATAGGTCCCAGAGGCCTGGTATTGGGGAATATATACCACAACCTCTAGACCCCTGTTCTGATGATGGGACAGCCCAGAGCTCTGAGAACCAGTAGTCCCATGACAACCCAGCACTGGCCAGTCTGAGGTGGCAGGGAGGTCATTGGAACGTGGTTCCACAGAATCCTTCTCTACTTCTACTTTCAAGACCCCGTTAGGGGTTGTGAAATGTCTTAGATAAGCTCACAGTTAAGATTCAGGAGATAATCACTGGCAAAAATGACACAAAATGCACAGACAATAAGTACTTCATATTTATTTCCTCAAAAGAGGTTTAACACCAGTAAAAAATTGAAAATAGACACAAAATAGTTTTAATTTTGAAAATTGTCCAATGCAAGCATTTGAATGTGTGAGAAAGCATATTCTCCGTCTACTAAGCAAATGCTTTAGAATCTGAGAACCAAGGCTGATTGTCAGGAAGCTTTCTCCAGATTTAAGCCTTGGCTCCCTCTAGTGTCTCTGACTCCACCTTTGTTTCAGCCTTAAAATGTCTGGGACCTACCATCTCTATTAAATGAGGATTCAAAGCCCAGTTCAACTAGTTCTCTTCCTTCTACCCTCCAGGGTAACTGTTGATCACATACTTCTCCCTCTATGAGCTCTGTTATCTTCTGTTGCTTACAACTGACATTTTATTATATTCAGTTTATAAGATAATTGTTTCATATGTATTGTTTTCCCTGCCCCCATCACAATTCTTTTTTTAAATTTATTTTTTAAAGATTTCTGTATAAAGATTCCTGTATAGTTAACATTGTATTAGTTTCAGGTGTAAAATTAGTTTCAGGTGCCAAGATAAGTGTACCTTTACTCCCCTTCACCTCTTTCATCCATCCCCCCACCCACATCCCTTCTGGCAACCAGCAGTTCTCTGTATTTAAGAGTTTATTTTTTTTTCTCTTTTTCTCTTTGTTTGTTTGCTCTGTTTCTTCAATTCCACATATGAGTGAAATCATCTGGTGTTTGTCCTTCTCTGCTGGTTTATTTCACTTAGCATTAGACCCTCTAGATCCACCCATGCTGTTGCAAATATAGTTGTGTCTTTGAAATGGGAAATCTATATGGGGCGCCTGGGTGGCTCAGTCGGTTAAGCGGCTGCCTTCGGCTCAGGTCATGATCCCAGGGTCCTGGGATCGAGCCCCGCATTGGGCTCCCTGCTCAGCCAGGAGCCTGCTTCTCCCTCTTCCTCTGCCTCTCCCCCTGCTTGTGAACTCTCTCTCTCTTTCTCTGTCAAATAAATAAATAAAATCTTTAAAAAAAAAAAAAAGAAAATGGGAAACCTATAACATCAGGCACACAATAGGTGCCTAATACTTTAAATTGGGGAATCAGCATATTAGATTCCGTAGCAAAGCTAATATAGTTTCCCCCCTTTCGAAAAATGGGAAAGAGATCCAGAGAATAGCTGCATTATTCATTCCACAAGTGTCTACAGAAACTTTTAAGTCCCCGTGCTGGGCGCTGTGGAGGACTCAGAGGTGCTGACCAGATGGGCCCATCTCTCATGCACCTGTCAGTGAGGCGTGAAAAACGACCTGTGCTCCCAACACCAAAAGTGGAAACCATAAAGAAGGTAAAGGTAAGTCTGAGGGATCTCAGGTGAGGGAGGTAGTGTGTGAGCTGGGGGATTCAGGATGGTTTTATGGAGAAGGTAGCACTTGAACCCAATCTTCAAGGATTTGAATAGATGAAATGTATAGTGTTGTGAAAGCACATTTGGGGAAGGAAGCTTGAAGAAGAACATCAGAAGCTGAGTGGATTCCTTAGGTTCCTCTGACAGCAGGCCTTGAATGCCAGCCGGGAAGCTTGCCCTCTAATGGGTGAGCAGGAAGCCCTACTGAAGGAAGAACTTAGAAAAATATCTAACTTCTTGAACATGTATTGAACTCCTTTTTAAAAAGTGAATTCTCCATCCTTGAAGGTGTTGAAGTACACAATGTGCTTTTATCTAGCCATCTACTTATGATTTCTGAGTAAATTTGTACAGAGGTCTCATGCATGGACTGGATAATTGCTAAGGTCACTTTGAATTGAGATTACCCACCTGGGATTTTTGAACCAGAAACTGGCCCTATGTTCTAGAAGACAAGCCTGTATTTCTTTTTATGCTTAGTAAGTGCTCAATTAATGCTTCCTCAACCAACAAATGACATGAACATACTTGTGCTTTAGGAAGAGGAACTTGGCGGCAAGTTTTAAACAAGAGTGGCAAGGGAGAGACTGCACACAGGGAGACTGGCTAGAACACCATTATCATTTTCAAGGCCTACACCAGGTTAGTGGAAATGGGAATGGAAAGTAGATTGACAATGTGGATGTTGAATCAAGGTCACTATTTTGTTGTAATTTATTTGTGACCCTCCTCGATAGATTGAAAATCCTGTGAAAGCAAGAAGCATACCTTAGTTGGCCTTATATCCCCACTGCTTAACAATGACTAGCATATGTAAGTGCTCAGCTTGTTTTAAATGCATTTGTGCAGTAAATGTTGAGCAGCTTTATGAGTAGATAGTTGTGATGGTATTACTTGAGGGGTACTGGATATCTCAGCTGCTGGACAAGGGGCAGCCGGAGTCTCTGAACCCAGGACTTGGGTGGTCCTTGTCCTGGGGCAGAGGGAACTCAGGAGATAGCAGCTGCTTCTACTTCCTCACTATGCAGTCCCTGTAACTCATGTGGGCAGGCCCACATCATCACAACCTCATCATGTTTGCATCATTTCCACCCTTCTGCCCTTGTCTCCCCTCTCTTGTTTCACTTCTCATCAGGATTTGACACAGCTCCCCAATTCATTCTTGGAATATTCCCTTCACTTCCAAGACTTGAATTTCTTCCTATCTTGCTGATGGCTCAGTTTATTCTAGTCATTCTGGCTCAGCCTCCTCCTCCCAATTTTTAAGTCAATGATTCTCAGCCTTAGCCGCACATTAGAATCACGGGAAGCTTTTTAAAATCTCTTGATACTCAAGTTGCACCCCATACCAATTAAATTAGAATCTTTGAGGGGTGGGTCCAGGTTCAATATTTATTTAAAGCTCTCTTAATGATTCCAGTGGTGTTGTAAACCACTGTTCCAAGTATTAGTGTTCCACGGAGCTTAGTCTTAAATCTCTTCCCGTCTTTGGTTATACCCCTCGGCCGATGGGTTTCAAGAGCACCCTTATTATGTTGACCTATACTTCTAGCCCCAACTTGTCCTCTGAACTATAAACTCACATATATAACTGCCTATTCGAGATCTCCACTAGGGTACAGACATCTCAAATTTAACAGGTGCAAATGGAAATCCTGACTTTTGTCCTCACTTCCCAATCTATCCCTCCCCAGTCTCCTCCATCTCAGTTGAGAGTATCCTGTCCAGTTGTCCTGGCAAAGACAACTTGGCAGCCATCTTTAGCTCCTTTCTTTCTTTTCTTTTTTTTTTTTTTTAAAGATTTTATTTATCTATTTGAGAGAGAGAATGAGATAGAGAGAGAGCATGAGAGGGAAGAGGGTCAGAGGGAGAAGCAGACTCCCTGCTGAGCAGGGAGCCCGACGCGGGACTCGATCCCGGGACTCCAGGATCATGACCTGAGCCGAAGGCAGTCGCTTAACCAACTGAGCCACCCAGGCGCCCCTCCTTTCTTTCTGCCACTCCCCACATCTAATCCACAACCGAATCCAGCTAGTTTTATTTCTAGAATACATTCTAGACCCAACCACTTCCCACTTCCCGCCACCTTTCTTAACCATTGCCTGCTCTACTGCTGTGGCTTCCCAGCCGTTCCTGATTTCACACTTGCTTCCTTACAGGCTTCTCCTCACACAGCTCTTGGAGGGATCTTTAAGAATATACATCATATTCTAGTTCTTCATCCATAAAAATGTGCCTTGTGGTTTCCTATTACATTTAAAACAAAATTCAAACTCTTGAGTTTGGCTTCCAAAGTTCTTCATGATCTCCCTTGCTGCTACTCTTACCCTTTTCTCATTCTCCCTTCATTTGCTCTGCTCCTGCTACACACCATTTTTGCTGTTTGTGGAACACAGCTTTTGCCTAGGATGCTCTTCACCTAAATCTTCACATAGTTTGATGATGATCATTCAAGCCTGTGCTCATATGTTACCTCTTCAGAAAGGTTTTTACTGACCTAGCCCCTCAAGGCAAAAATGATCACCATGGTCCCCTATCTTAACCTTGCTTTATTCTCTTATTAGCTGAAATATTTATTTGTGTTCATTTCTCTGCCCCCCCATAGAAAGTGGGGACCTTGTCTGTTTTGTTGCTGTTTTGTTTGTCTGCTGGTTCTCCGGCACTTGGTAGGTTCTCAATAATTATCTGCTGAGTGAATTGTTAAATCCAGAGTTGAAATTCAAACTGCTAGTGAAGCAGATTGTCCTACCAAATAGTCACTGTGAGGTGGATGAATAATCTCAGCACAAGGGATGATGAATTCAAGACTCGATTAAAGGTGTTTTAGGAGAGTATCTGGCTTAGTCTTTGGGCAGACTGTCCCCCACCCCCACCCCACCCCCTCAAACTTCCTTTCTTCCTGGAGTCTGAAACTCTCCCATTGGCAATTCAGATTCATTGAATTGAAAGGTGTTCACCTGCCATAGAATTCTCTACTAAAATTCAAATATACTCAGCATGTGCCTATTGACTAATAAAAGATGAGAGAGAGAAGATTTTTCTGAGAGACCAGACCAAGAGCTGAGGGGACAAAGAACAAAGGGAAGGCAGATGATTGTCATACTAAATTTTCTTCACCATGCTGTAACACATTTGACAGTGATATTTGAGGAAACTGGTCCTTTAGAAAGCTGAATGGCTATCAGCCTTAACAAGAAACTTCCTGTTGGATTCTGTTGGGACTAGCAACCTCCTAATTTCTCTCTCCCCTGTGTACTTCCAGTTCCATTCCCAATCCCCAGTGTTACTTCCCCGAGTGTGGGGACTTGACAATTTGGTAGTCTACCTCTAATGCTCTTCTCCCATCTGATTTGTCTTTCTATCACAGTGAAACAACCAGCTCGACCTAGAGCCGCAGGAAAGTAGTTCTGTACCAGGGATTTTAAAATGCCTAAAATATATGTTACTAAATGCTGATTAAAAACCTATTTCCCTGTTATAATACTTATATTTTAATAACATGTTAGAAACAAAGAATTTGATTTCCCTAGTGTTAAAATTTGGGTTCTCTGGGAAGGAAACTCAGAGATGGAGATTAGCATGCGGAGTATGCTTTAGAAAGTAGGTACCCTTGGGATCAACATTTTGGGAAGGGAAGGAGGCAGAACTGAGCAGCCAGAGAAGCTGAGCTCAGTGCAGTCTCAATGAAGGCCTCAGCTCACCCTTTGGGGAGCTCTTCAGAGGAGCTGAAATGGCCCTTTACAGTCAACCCCCCTTGCAGTGAGGAGGCTAGGCTTTCATATTCTCACATCAACCAGACAGTGGATGCAAGCTGATCCTGGGTGGAGAGGGTGCTCTGGAGCCAAGGGCAATTTCTGGACCAGCCTGACCACTGAGTGCTGCCCGCTGACAGGACTACCTGAAGACAGGTCTGGGCAACACCACACAGAATCCATTACACCTAGTGCTTTCATGTTGATATCACTTTTTGGTTGCTAACATTATTCTTAGTATCTATTGAAAGACAGCTGGATAAATTATGTACTGAGAGTCTCTACTGAATTGGCTTTACTACTGAGAAGTCTTTTCTTGTTAATGCAGTACTTCTGAAATACTTTAACTTTTCTGTTCCTAACATATGTTATAATCATATGTAGATAAGATTGTTGTTTGTCAATGTCATTCTTATTTAACATTTTGTGAAGCATTCACAGGATGCACCAGGGTCCCGGGATTATTTCTTAGCCATCTGCAGTGTCCAGTCTGGCTGATTAGAAAGGTAAAATTCCACTCTCATTAATCCTGCATACTCCACTGAATCCAAGTCCCAGGAGTTTTCCTTAAAATAAATAAACAAACAAGCAAACAAAATAAATCCCTCAGCCTGGATGATGTCAAAGGAACTAATTATTCAGGCTTCTCATTACAGTTTTGTCTATGTAAGGACTGTGGATTGGGGTCCTGAGTAAGCATAATTGAGAATTAATGTGTTCTGTGCCTCAGAGGTGGGAAATAAAACTGAAATGGCCCACATGAGGGAAAAAAAAAGATTTTTATTGTGTAAGTGAGACAATAAGATCCGTGATTGTAGGCTTTATTGCTCAGGCCTAGCCAGCAGATACAAACAAAAGAATCCTCTTTCTATGGTGGTCTTCACGCTGGCAAGATTAGTCTCTGAAATAGGACTAAATTACACCTTATCTTATTCATCTCTCTGCAAAAAACGTGGACATGAAAGAGCAAGGAAGTTACGCTTAGTATATTCTGCATAGGTCTGAGCAAACATTAAGCAAATAATAGATTCTTATCAGAACTGATGTACTTGTCTGGAGCTCCGACATTGTGGTTGGGACTCAGAGTTGGTGCCAATTGGTAAGGCCTTAGGCTCCTCTCCCTCTCCCTGCACTACTTCCAGCACCTGTGGATGATGAGGAACGTTTACTGCTTCCTTGCAGCTCCAGTTTATTGCTGAAGAGGCTATGTTCAATGTTTCATTTGGATGGCAATATGGTCCAATGGCTTGGCATGTAACTCTCAAATCCTGGCTTCATCATTTAAGTTTTTTTTTTTTTTTATCTTAGGCATCCCAAATTATCTCCTCTGGTCCTTAGGTTCTTCCTCTCTAAATTAACAAGGACCATAGTTCCTACTCCTAGAGTTGTTAAAATCATCACATTAGATAATACATGTGAAGTGTTGATGGTGCATAGTAAAAAAATAATCAACATTAGGTGTTATTATTTGCTAGGAATAAGTTCATGGGTATAAGATGAGGTTAAGAATTACTTGGACATTTCTGGAACAAAGAGAGTGACGGCTAGCCCTGGTTGAGCTGAGAAGTCTCTGAATATGTACAATTAAGTAAATAGCAATAAAGAATGGTTTCCATACAGAGTTGAAACCAATGAGATAGATTCCCTCTTTAAAGTTTGATGTCCCTGGGAGCTGTATTAGACAACTTAGCATGGCAAAGGTAATAAATGTTAAGGTAGGAGTGGCTGTTGCTGTCAATGGAAGTCTAGGAATTGCTATTTCTGTCAATCACAGAAGACACACATCAGTCAAGGAATTGGACTTCCCTACACCAAAAAACCTTCCCTGGCTGAGCAGAACAAGATGTGGACTCACCAAACTCAACAACATGTTTTTCTCACAAGAAAGTATTAATTATGTAAGTAATAATTCCCTTATTTGTCAAAAAACTCAACAGAATTTCAAATTTTGATCTGGAAGCCAGCTTAGTGAGGTTCTGCTCCACTGAGGTATTAATAATTGGTCAGAAGGAATGTGTCTCTGGACTGCTTCTAGCATTCCTCTTCCATATTTTAGGTATTTAATTTGGAAATCTTAAGCTTCTATGTTAGAATGCCTATTGATTTTTTTTTTATGTACTAGAGAGGAGTTTCTTATATACCATATTGCTTTTTCTAGTTGACTATGCTCCATATTTATTCAACAAATATATATTGAATGCTCACTATGAACCAGCTATATAGTAGGTGGATATTCTGAGTGAAGATAAAAGGAGGATGATTTAAAAAAAAAAGTTAATAGGCAAATGTCTTTAAAATCTATCAAATATGTGTATTTTTTTCTACTTTGCATTCATGAGTCCAAATGATCTCAACTCTGTTTCCTTAGTGTTGGGAACACATCTCTATGGTGTTTAGTAAAATTTCCACTACCTCTGACACGGTATCATACATCCACTTGACACATTTGTCAATTGATGCTAGAAGATTTTTATAGTCAGTAGTGGAGATAATGACTCCCAAGGGCAATGTGATTACCATGACGTAGTTTCTCTTATTTGAAGAAAGTTAGTAACAGATATAAACTCAGTCTGAATAAATGATACAATTCATGGATATTTTTTCCAGCCGTCAAGCTTTAACAAATTTTGAGGAGTTAAACATTATTTCTCATTCATCTACACATTTTTAAAAAGAGGTATAAAATAAACAAAATTGACCATCTTAACCATTTTTAAGTGTCCAGTTCAGTGGCATTAACTATATTCACATTGTTATGTAGCCATCACTACCATCTACCTTCAGAACTCTTTTCATCTTGCAGAACTGAAAGTCTGTGCCTGTTAGACAACAGCTCCCCACTCCTCCCACCTCCCCTCTCCCCAGCCCCTGGCAACCACCATTCTACCTTGTCTTTATGATTTTGGTTACTCTAGGTGCCTTATATAAGTGGAATCATATAGTATTTGTCCTTTTGTGACTGGCTTATTTCACTTAGCATAATGTTTTCAAGGTTCATCCATGTTGTGACATTTGTCAGTTTCATTCCTTTTTTTTTATAAGACTCAATAATATCCATTGTGTGTATATACTATATTTTGTTTATCCATTCATTCATCAATGGACACTTCTACTTTTTGGTTATTGTGACTAATGCTGCTATGAACTTGGGTGTACAGATATCTCTTGAAGACCTTGCTTTTAATTATTTTGGGTATATACTTAGAAGGGGATTGTGGGGTCATATGATAATTCTATTTTTAATTTTTAAGAAAGCACCAAACTCTTTCACAGTGGCTGTACCATCTCACCTTACCATCAAGAGTGCACAAAGTTCTGATTTCTATATATTTTTGCCAACACTTGTTTTCTGGCTTGGATTTTTTTTTTTTAAATAGAGTGATCATAATGAGTGTGAGGTGACATTGTGGTTTTGATTTGCATTTGTCCTTTGCACAGAACATTTTTATTTTGATGCAGTCTAGTTTGTCTTTTTTTCTTTTGTAGCCTGGGCTTTTGGTGTCCTTTCCAAGAAGTCATTGTCATGTCCCAGTGTCTTGAAACTTTTTTCCTCCTATGTTTTCTTCTAAGAGTTTTATAGTTTTAGCTCTTAGATTTAGGTCTTTGTTTCATCTTGGATTAATTTTTGTATATGGTATATATGACTTGAAGTAAGGATATAACTTCAATCTTTGACATGTAGCAGCTGTACTTAAAGTTCCAGAAATGTTTCTGGTGTTTGTGAACCACTGTGTTATGCCAGTGATATCCAGCTAATTCACCCCTTCTCTAAATATCAGGTCATCCATTTGTGGCAAAAAAAAATTAAAAGGGCAAGCACAGAGACAAATACTTGTACAAAATTTACATACACTAATAAGATTATGCTTACTATTTGGGGTAATTTAAAATGTGAAATGACTGCTACCCACAATGATTATATTTTCCTATTTTTTCTTCTTTCACATCTATTGTTCCAGGTACCCCAACCCCTTCCCCAAATCAAGCCTAGAAATAAGCATTTAAAAAGTGCTTCTGAGGGACGCCTGGGTGGTTCAGTCAGTTAAGTGTCTGCCTTCGGCTCAGGTCATGGGTCCTGGGATCAAGTCCCGTGTTGGGCTCCCTGCTCAGCAGGGAGTATGCTTCTCCCTCTCCCTCTGTCTTCTGCTCCCCCTGCTCATGCTCTCTCTCCCTGGCAAGTAAATAAATAAAATCTTTAAAAAAATAAAAAGTGGTTCTTAGTTTCATAGCTGCATCTCTGGAACAAAAATTAAGCCTCCTATTGGGAGACAGATCTGTAACCTAGGTCCCACAGTATGCCCACAAATGAAGTTTCTTTAAAGATAAGCTCACAATCCAAAATTATAAATATTCAAGGAAATACTCATCAAGTATAAGTGGTGGCAGAAAAATCTAATCTAGTATACTTTATATAATAAAATTATCAAATACAATACATTTTGTTTAAACTCATGATTTTAATTCCATCTTTTGTTTCTTTAATAAGAAAAATAAGATAAAGTGTTTTTGATTTTAACACCATATGTTTTGAATCGGTGTACCCAAGGTTAATTAAACTAGAAAGTTTTCTGTTCAGGTTACAGGCCCACCCACACCCACTTCCACAAAACAATGAAGTAAGAATATTATTAGAAATATTGTGATGAAACTAACTGATTAATGAGGAAAAAACGCTTTTTCTCTGAATGTAGAAATTAACTGATAATATTTAAATTTCCATTCAGTATGAAAATTTACAAACAAGGGAATAAGACATCTACAGCACAGAGCCCAACAAGGGGCTCCATCCAGGACCCCAAGATCATGACCCGAGCTGAAGTCAGACGTTTAGCCAACTGAGCCACCCAGGCGCCCCAGGGAAGAAAATTTTTTAAATGGTATAGGGAAAGAGGGGCGCCTGGGTGGCTCAGTGGGTTAAGCGTCTGCCTTCAGCTCAGGTCATGATCTCAGGGTTCTGGAATCAAGCCTCATGTCAGGCTCAGTGCTTCTCTCTCTCCCTCTACCCCTCCCCCTCTTCATGCTCTCTCTTGCTCTCGTTCTCACTCTCAAATAAATGAATAATCTTTTTAAAAATGGCATAAGGAAAGAAAAGGATGTTTATGAACATAGAAAACTCAAGAAGATGTACAGATAAGTGATTAAAATTTAAAATGGAATTCAGCAAGACTAGTGGATATAAAGTCAATATACAGAAATAATTTTCATTTCTATATAGCAGCAATAAACAGAAAATTGTGAAAAAGACACAGTGTTGGACATCTATTTGCCTCTCCAGATTCACTCTTCACCTTTCTCTACACTGGCAGTACCTTGGGATACTGACCTGCTGTAACAGGCTCCCTTATTCTCCCATTTCTCATTAGGTTCAGTAAGTGGTAGCACCAGCAGGAGATCCAAGGGAGGAGGAAAAGATGATGGGATTATATTACCTCATCTCTCTCCCTGTGGGGTTGTTCTTGGTTGGCTATATCCCTCTATCAAAGGTCACAGCTCCCATAGAGGGCTCTCTCCACATAGCTATTTCTGTCTTTGCGTTCTAGAAAATTGCCTTCTTCCCATCCCTTTAAGTTTAGGAGTAGTAATGGTTCTCTAACCTTACGGTCCCCTAGGTACTGGATAATCCCTGGTAGTTTGCTTAAACCCTGCCTACGTCTTTGTAAATGACCTAATATGAGGGTGCGTTTCCTACTTGGACCATCAAGATATAGATATTATTTATGACAGCAACAAAGAATTTAACTGGAAATAAATGAAAGGAGGCACAAGATATTTATAGACAAAAATTTAAAGCTTAATTCAAGGACATTTTAGAAAAGCTATTGAGATGTACCGTGTACATGCAGACATTGTTTTTTCTCCAAATTGATCCATAGATTTGATGAAATGCCAATCAAATTCCCAATACTTTTTTCTCATGGGATTTGGCAACAGTAATCTAAATTTATATAGAAGAATAGAGGGCAAAGAGTAGCCAAGAAAAATCTGAAGAACAATAAATCAGGTAAAGCCTTGCTCTAGCAGGTAGTGAGTATTACTATAAACATGTAATAATTAAAACTGAAATTGGTACATTACAGATCAATAGGGAAAGATAATGGTACTGGGACAACGATTATTCATATGGGCAAAAGGATAATAAAATTATACACCTATCTCACATTATACAGAATAGATAAATCTCAGGTGAATTATAGTTGGATCACGAAAAGCTTTATGATCTCACATTTCTAAAAGAGTATTTAAATAAGGCCCAAAACCCCCACATTAGATGTAAAGGAAATATTTGATGAATTTGACTACATTGGATTTTAAAATTCCATGCATTAAAAGTCATTTTAGAGAAAGTAAACATATAAGCCATAGCTTGGAGAAGACAAAGTAGGTGTACATGTAATAGCATGTGGTGATCTCACAAACATGTGGATTGAAAAGCAATTTAGGAAGTATGGTTCAGTCCTACTAAATATGCAAAATATCACATTTTTAGAGATATTAAAAGTATAAAGACAAGCATGGGAATGAGAAATGCTATTAAATATAGAATAGTGTTATCTCAAGAGGGAGAAATGAGACCAGAATATGTACAGTGTGCACAAAAATAGCTTCCGCAGTTTTTCTTAGATCAGTTTTCTTATGGAAACATGGGTGTTCATATTATTCTCTATACCTTTATATTCGAGATAGTACCAATGCAAGTGGACAGAACACAAAAGTAGAAACTAGACATCAGAAATCAAAGTCCAATAACCCAAAATTGTGGGATTTAATTTTTAAAATCTAAGCTAGATATAAATGGCTATATTTAAGGAAAAAATAGGAAAATATCAGCATTGTTGAAATGAATAGGCATTTTTAAAAGAAGATAATGTAAAATACTTCCTTATTAACTGGAAATCAAAACAGATTTTTTTTTGGATAGAAAATTAACCAAGATGTTCTTCTACTAATAATTCAATGTTGACCCAAAATAAGGCAATGTAGCAGGAAAACAAAAGTAAGAAAAACATAATGGAATTAGATGATGTAGGTGTGGGCAAAACTAGAGTCCCTGGTCACAAATGCCCTTGAGCACTTCAGAAATGGGTAAAGAATTTCACAAAACCACTCTTGATCATTTTATAAAATTCTGGTAGAGTGCCTTGCTGAGGTTCTGAATATAGAAAAAAGTCAGCACAATGACTATGTTTTAAATGGAAAAGAATGGTTTTGGTATTATAATACATCTATCAGGTCAAAATCCTTGCCCAGAAAGCTATTGAAACTTTTGTGAAAGCATTACTTTGCAAATCATAAAAAATAATGTTGGACTTCAATTCAACATGAGTTGGTGAAGATTAAAATCTGTCGGTTGAATCTAATTTTCTTCTGTGATGGGTCTGTTAAAGGGCAGCGACAGTGTAATTAATTGCTCGAGGCTCAGAAACCCAATTAATCTCTAAGTTGACTTTTATTTCATAGAATGTTAGTACTTCAAAGGCCTCAAGGATTATCTAGTCCACCCTCTTCATTTTATAGAGGAAGAAACAGATATCAGGGAGGTCGAATAACTTGTTCAAGGTCAAAGATTCTGTCTTTGCCAGTGCATCTTGTAAATAGGTTCAGAATTGCATCCTTTAAGCTTTTATGGGCTTCTTTGCATTGGATCGTGAAATATTATTTGAACACAGGTTTTTTTTATTTCATAAAATACCTGGGAACTCATCTCATGAATGTCTCCTTGCAAAGGTTTCTAAGCCTCAAAGTTTTTAAAATTTGGAGCTTGTTCCATAATGATTATGCAGCCAAGGGGGAGTGGGGAGGGCAGTGTCCTAGTCTGCACACTCAACAGGGCCACTCTGGAAACAAAGGAGCAGCCTTGTGTGGACTTGTGGAAAAACTAGAAGTCCCAGTTTGGCAGGTTAGGAGTGACCCGGAATGCTGGTGGTACCATGCAGGCTATATCATCTCTTAGGAATCAATGTGCCTGGTTCCAAGATGTAAGTAGAAAAAGTGGGCACGTAGAGTCTTTTTAGAGAAGATGTCAGCAGCAGACGTCAGTGATAACAAAGGTGACACATGAGAAGATCAGAGGACACGAGACAGCCGCTGTAACTGTGGGAAGCAGAGTGGCCCTCCACGTGTCAATGCAGCAGTCATGGGGGTGCTCTGCTCCCTCTCTCTTTCAGGGAAGCTGCTTCAAGGAAAGCAATGGTGCGAGAACCTCCAGTAGCTGCACATTGGGGTCTGCGGCCCTCTTTGTGCAGAGGCCATACTCCGCCAGAGCTGCTCCAAGCCAATGCCTGAACATGACCAGGGGATTAGAGCCAGGACTTTTGGGCCCCACATGGGACATCTCTAATGCGAAGGCTTTGCTGGAGACTCCCCACTGGCCTGGCAGAGACTTCCTCAGTTGTGCTGCAGTTTGGGGCTCTTCCTCTTTTCCTCTCTCACTTTAAAGGTGTCAGACCAGTGTCAGTTCCAAAGGCTCTCCATGCCTCCCTCTACTTCTCCCTCCCCCTTTCTCCTTTAGAGACCTTTCCCCAAATAAACCTGTTGACCAGCCGGTTTGGTCTTGGCATCTGTGTCACACAAGACCCTAGCTGATGTAGAGTATAGCAATCGCCCTGCTTGACGTCTGGGAGGGATTAAAAAATGACTTGAGAAAAAAATTCGTCTCCTGCTTTGCTGAGGGGTGGTTTAATAGCAATGGTTTCTGTTTGGTTGTTGTGATCATTACTACAATTTCTTCACTGTGCTCCTTTATGATGGCACGCCTTAGGCTATATGTACTGTAGGGAAATTTACTTCCGGGGGGGAAAATCCAGGTTTCATAGACTCTAAAATATACTTTTTTTAAATTTTATTTTAGTCTTTCTGAGGTTGGGATGGGTCTTAAAATAGATAATGTGCCACAGTTAAATTGAAGGGCTTTTTTTTCCCCCTTTACTGATGAATGAAATACTTGGGCATCCTACTACTGATGGTGTGATAGATTCAATAAGAAACATTAGCTCAATTCAGGCCATCAGATACTATAGATCCTAAAGGTCTAAGGGGCTAGATTAGCTTTTGTGGGTTATTATTTGGCTATTTCTTAGATACATCTACTAGGAAAGGAAAGAAAATTCTAAGGAACAGAATTATGTGATGGAGAGGTACACTGTAGATAACTATTGTTATGGGTAAATCACTACAGAAATAACTAGAGATCCAAAGAGGGATAAAAAAATGTCAGGGGAGGGGCGCCTGGGTGGCTCAGTCGCTTAAACATCCAACTCTTGATTTTGGCTCAGGTCATGATGTCAGGGTCATGAGATCAAGCCCCAAAGTTGGGCTGCCGCTCAGTGGGGAGTCTGCTTCTCTCCCTCTGCCCAGCCCCCTGCTTGCACACACACACTCTCTCAAAGTGAATAAATAAATCTTAAAAAAAAAAAAAAGTCAGAGGACACAAGAATATATGCTCTTGTCACTTGTGGCTCTATTTACTATTTTACTCTTCCCCTTCCTTCGTTTCTTTCTTTCCTTCTTTCTTTCTTTCTTTCTTTCTTTCTTTCTTTCTTTCTTTCTTTCTTTCTTTCTTTTCTTTCTTTTCTTTCTTTTCTTTCTTTCTTTCTTTTTCTTTCTTTCGTTCTTCCGGCTACTTTTACAACTGATGTTCCCTTACAGGAAACATTACAGGCCAGAGCTGACTTGTGGTTATTCTGTCATTCTCCCAGTAGTGTCTTGTATAATGAGACCTATGTGTTCGACACTCAATGTGTTGAACCCCGCATTGACACATGGTCAGAGATCCCAAGTGAAGGACCAAGCAAATTCAATAAGCTTACCAACAGTCTCCAGGGAGAGAGGTTAGATGTAAGGATCTGTAGTCTGGGTTCCCCATAAATGTATCCGCTTACCTAAAACTGGATTCTCTGGCACTGACTGCCTCCAAAGTTAGGATTGAAACCTTTGTTTCCTTTCTCTCTCCATGTAGACTTTATGCTTGGATCAGTTTCCCCTAACATTCCCCATATTTCCCAAATTCCCCATATTTCCAAAATCCTAGGAAAGAATAAATGGGGATCACTTTGATATACTACACCATAATTATTGGAAGGATGGGTATAGTTTATGGAAAATACTTCAAACATCTTAGATTCAGTGATTATTTGGAAAAAAAAAGATTTTTGTATGGAATGATGCCCTAGACATTGTGGAAAATATTCCATAAAATGAGAAATTTGCTGTAATTCAGAAGTTAGAAGCATCTCCCTAAGATTGGGAAAGAGAGGCAATGTGATTAATTCAGTAGTTTTTAAGTTTTTTGACCTTGACCCATAGTAAGAAACACATTTTCATCATGATTTCAATAATTTCTTCTCCCCTTCCTTCCTTCCTTGCTTCCTTGCTTCCTTCCTTCCATTTTTCTATCTTTCTTATCTTATTTGTGATCCACAATTTGAAAAATACTGGACTTTATGAAAGACCATGAGCTGGGGAGGCAGACTTGATATGAAATTCTGTCCCACGACTGACCCCTTCCATGAATTTGGCAAGTTGCTTCTTTTGAATCTTGTTTTCTTCATACGTAAAATGAACTGGTTTGTCCTGATGATTATATTATATATGAAGTTACTGGCATATGGTAGATGCTAAATAGATACAAGGCAGCAGGAAAATGCTTTCTAAATGGTTTGCACTGTATTTCCTTTCTACCCTTTGTCATCTGTCATGTCAAGGTAAGGTTGTTACAAGATTTCTGGACCATTCTTGCCTGTTAGCTCTATTAGTTAATTGATAAAGCCTCTCTTTCTGTCTCTCTCCCCCCACCTTCCTCTTCTCCCTTATTCCCTGTCTTCCTCTTCCTACGGCCCCATAATTCCTCTCTGTTTTCTGGCAATGGACCAAACAGGGCTGGGTCTTAAGACAATCTAAATAGCCTTGCACCAATACGCTTTGCCTTGCTTCAAGTGTTCACAGCCAGCTCGGGTTCTCTGCTCTCCCTGCTAAAGTAACTGTCGTCTTCATCTGCCATTCCTCCTGAAGTTTATTGTGTGCCTCTTTGTCTCCAGGATCTAGAGTGGGTGCTCAGGTTCCGAGTGCCTAGTCATTCTCCTTTCCTACCAGCTTGCTCAGGCTCTCTGCAAATCACCACTTCTGGGGCTGCTCCTCTAGCCCTCCAGACATACACACATTTCTCTAGGTACATAGCTGATTTGTTATTATTTATTTAATCATTTCCTTATCATTGCATATTTGCATTGCTCCCCCACCTTTTTTTTTGCTAAATTGGAAAATTCCACAATGAATAAAATAATGCATTTTGTGGTTTACAATTTTTGGTTTAATTAATTTTCCATTAGAAAAAAATGACACAAATATACCAAATTTGGTCAAATTAGGTAGTTTTTCCAAAGTTAAGAAGTGAAAAAAAAAACCTTTCTAAATGTAGTTTACATATATATACTTATGTATTAATACGCACATACATATTTTCTAAAATCAGTAAGAACTTTATAATTCAGAAAGAGACTCCTCTGTTCTTTACAATGAATTGAACGTGGTCATCCTTGCTTCACCACTAACCAAATTACAGTCTCTCTGCACCAAATGACAAACCCCTAAGCAATTATTACTTGCTGTTGCATATCCTGTTTATATATACATGATATGTATGTGCCAACCCCCTGTTTTAATACTAATTTGTATCACTTCTCATTCAGTTCTGTTCCTGTTGTGTCTGAACTGTTTTTCTCCTATGCTTAGAATGTGACAAAATGCACAAGAATGGGCGATTGAGACAATTATCTAGATGAAGGTTATAATTTTTTTCAAATACACAGTATTTTATTTCATTTTTTTAAGTAATCACTCTGCTGAATATGGGGCTCAAACTCAGGACCCTGAGATCAGGAGTCACAGGCCTTACCAACTGAGTCAGCCAGGTGCCCCTGAACTACATGGTATTTTAAATAAAAGTGGCTTTTAAAAAAATTACCCAGATAAAATTTTATTCATATCCACAATGAATAAGCATTCCTTCTGTGAGGTGTTCCCCAGCCTTGGAAATGCATATATAACATGTCTATAGTTACTTTCGAATTCACCAAGTCAGCAATTTCCTATTTCCAATGGAATTGGTGAGGATGCAAGAGCAAGGATGAAAAGTGAGAGAGCAGGGAAGGAAGGGACCCACTGATCTAGGTTTAAATGGGGTGACAAATAAGGCATTTAACCATGTCCTTTTCCTCCCCCACAAACAATTATTTAGCTCTGGATCCCATCATCACCTAGTCAATGTGATTCCCAGATTATGGTGGCTACAATATCCAGAAACAGATTTTACTGTCTTAATGAAACAATCAGACTCAACATATGGAAACTGGCTTATTCTGAATCAACCCGAAATAGTCACTTCCTAACTGCATATCACAGAGAGACAAAGTAAGAAAGGAAGTTATATACAATGAAACCATTAAATGCAGATTTGCCACAAGGCAAGATGGTAATGCTTGAACATTATGAAGTGCGAAAACTGCACAAACACATTATATTTTAAACACTTCATCTATTTAACAAACTATGTACACTCTTCAACTAAATAAGATGAATTGAGATTCAAGAGGCAGCACCGTACTGGCAAATCTCATCCTAAAGGCATCCATTAATATAAATCAACAGTAGCAATTTGGTTTGATCATTTATTTGCAAGAATCATTATGGTTTATTAGCATAATTATTCCCTGTGGGATTTCATGTCAAGGAAATGAAAAATGGCATTATCAATATTTAAAAGATAAGTGTGTAATGTTCAGAGTACTTAAACAGTCATCTGCAGGTGGTGTCCAGCTGCAGCAAATTAGATTAGATTTGGGCATTTTTCTGAATGAAAGAAAAATTGCTTTGTTTTAATTGCTTCGTTTTATAAAGCAATACAATTTTGTAAATAATTTCTCCTGTACAGTTTGAACTTATAGTGTATACCTTTCAACATGCCTTCTTTCAGATCAGGAACTATGTTATGTTCAATCCTGTTATAACTATTAGGAAATATTAATCATATAACCCATCATTTATTATTAGGAAAAGCTCTTTCCCTTCCATACACTAGACCTTAGTCTAGACCTGTGGGTGAAAAGCTATATTCCAAGGGGAAATAATGCTGGGAGGGCATAAATCCTTCCTCAACAATAAAATAGCATTTATGATAATAATTTATCAGGAAAAATAATCTTTAAATATAATGATTTTTTAAGCCATACAATGGAATATTTAGTGATAAAAATAAATGAGCTATCAAAATATATAAAGTATACAAAAATACATGAAGGAATCTTAAATGCTTAGATTAAGGGAAAGAAGTCAGTCTGAAAAGGCTACATACTGTGTGATTTCAACTGTATGACATTCTGGAAAAGAAAAAAAGAGCTGTAGAGACAGTGAAAAGATTAGTGGTTTCCAGGGCCTTGGGAGGAGGGAGGGAGGGATAAATAGGTGGACCACGGGGGAGTTTTTGAGCAATGTAAATATTCTGTATGAAACTGTAATGGTGAATACATGACATTGTGCATTTGTCAAAACCCATAGACCTGTACAAATAGAGGGAACCTGAATGTCAACTATGGACTTCAGTTAATGTATCAATATTGGTTCATCAGTTGTAACAAATGTACTGCACTTCTGTATGATGTTAACGATAGAGACTGCCTGAGTGTGCAGTGGGGAGAGGACATATTGCAACTCTCTGTAGTCTATCAACTTTTCTGTAAATCTAAAACTGTTCTAAAAAGCAAAGTATTAATTGAAAAAACAGTCTAATTTTTCAGGTAAAACCAGCTAATTGTTGCAATTTATTAAATTTGTCTTTAATTTAGATGAACATTCGGGCCAAAAATCTTTCTCTCTGACTAAATTACATAAATTATTGTAGAATCTTTCTACAATACCCATGTGTGGACTGGAAATAAGAAGTTATAACTAAAATTCCCCTTAGAACCAATAGTCCTCAGAGAAGCAAAAATAATGAAAAGCGCACATTTGCTAAAATACTTTCCAATGCCACATGACATTTTGCTATTAGGAATTAGCAAATTCTACTCTGATAAATCTGTTATACCCTCACACTCTGGGAAGCCTAACCTTTTGGGGAAGTGGTTATATCTAGAAATGTGCAGCAGGCTGTCTGCTTTCTTCCTTCCAGGTCAATTCACACAGAACACCAAGAGGAAGAACTTGTGTCTTCTGTACCTCGGACAATATTGCCAACCAGTAGAGCAGGAGAGATAATATTGATATGCAACCATGTGATCAATAACCCAAGGACAGTGAGAGGAGAAAAAGGTTTGCAGTTCCCAGAAGTTCTTTCAAGGCTCAAGTGAACCTTTTTACTTGAGTTTCGTATTCTTTTCCTCACCATCTCCGTCTTTACCACATACATATCTTTCTTAAACTCCTCACCAGAATTTCCTTCAACATGAATGTCGTAACAAAACAAAACAAAACAAAAACCCCACAAACAAAAAACTACAAAAAAACCCCATGAATCTTGCATATTTTAGTTTGTTTGTGTATGGCCCTACCTTTCATCACTGTTTTCTTCATCAGCACACAGTGTTCTTACTATAATGCCATACTTTAAGGTAGGGGATCCCTTTGCCAGGGCAACAGGGAGTGCAGTGTGAATACTCTTAGACCAAGAACTTGGATTCTTCCAGTTCAGAATCCTGTTGGTTTTTCAGCATCCCCACCCCCCCCTCTTTTAATTAAAACCCGCCAACCATTCCACAAAATTCTTCTTTTGTCTCTCATCTCATAACTTTTGGTCACCTATATGGTTTCACCTTAGTTTATTTCTGCTGACTAAATGCAAAGCTTTTCCCTCCTCTGACACACTAGATTCCCCATCTGAATTATCCTTTTGAAAATTCTAACACTCAAAATATACTGCATTCTAAAAATATTGTCCACCCTTCAATGTATATTTATTAACCCATATGTTCAGGGCTCTGTGCTAGCCACATTGAGGTAAATTTAGACAATTAGTAATGCACTTAAACTATTGCTTACGTGTGTTTGGTGTTCTGAAATATTAATTGTATGTTTTAAGAAGTAAATGGGATTCATTGATTTATTTAGCTGCCTAACTAAACAGATAATCTGTGTATTGATGAATGAAATACTTTGTGTATTGGTTAATGAAGTAGTCTTTAACTTACAAATATTTCCTTGCAAAAACTAACATATTGGTGTGATTTAGAAGTCCATTGCATATGAGAGAGTTTATATTTAGTTTTACCACGTAACTAAACATTTAATGATCAGCTTTGTACCCTGATAATGTTTTTAAGACATTTATATTTATTGATCTGTAAGCAGTTCACATAAATAATGTTAACCTGAATCTATCTATGCAACCAAAAAATCATTTATTTGCTAATCAGTCCATTGGATTGTGTTAGATAAGGGAAATGAAGAAATCATAATGTATCTACACTTTAGTGGAGTCTTTTTGGAGAATTCTCCCAGTAAAATCTTACAGAAAGGTATGGAAATATTGGTAGCATATTAGTAAACTTGATGCATTGGGAACTAGTTGATCATACTCAAAGTTTGCTGATCTAGTTTCACTCAGAAAGCTGCTTCAGTGGTGTATGTCAGGTTTTGTGTTCTTGTAGCCTTGTCTACATTTTTATCCTTGAAGTATTTGAAAATACAGAAGCCACGATTATCCAATGTGTAAAAGACATGACTCTGGGAGTTATTACACATGTTACATGGGTATTTTGGAAATCAAAACTAAGAATTAAAAGTTGTGATAAGACTCTGAGAGCACAGGGATTATGGAAAGGGAACTGGCTAGAAGCTTCTAGAAATTAAAGAAGAGAGAGAGGAAAGTGTGAGAAAGGAAATCAGAGGTTTTCTACTCTACCTTCTAATCTATAAAATCAAATACTGATTTAAAAAGGCAATTAATGCTACAAAAAGCTTTGGTTTTTTTTTTTTAAAGATTTTATTTATTTGATAAAGAGAGCGAGCACAAGCAGGGGGAGGGGCAGAGGGAGACTCATACTCCCTGCTGAGCAAGAAGCCCAATTTGGGGCTCAATCCTGGGACCCTGGGATCATGACCTGAGCCGAAGGCAGCCGCTTAAACCAACTGAGCCACCCAGGTGCTCCTGTTATTCTTAATCATTTTCACCCATGAGATTAAACAGAGATGGTGGTTTGTTAGGAATTGTACTTGGCTAATAATAATAATAGAAACCTGAGTAAAGAAGAGGACACAGAGGTTTAGGTAAATTAGGAACTTATTCTTCTTTCATACAGCGTGAGGTCAGGAGTTATGCAGTCCAGGGCTGGGGTGGTAGCTCTGTAGTCATGAAAAACTGAGGTTACTTCTATTTTTCTTCCACCCAGAACATGCATTGAGAAAACTCCATACCGTTTTCCATAGTGGCTGCACCAATTGCATTCCCACCAACAGTCCACCAACAAGTTTCCTTTTTCTCCACATCCTCACCAACACTTGTTATTTCTTGTGGTTTTTTTTAATGTTAGCTATTCTGACAGGTGTAAAGTGATATCTCATTGTGGTTTTGATTTGCATTTCCCTGATGATTAGTGATGAAACAAAACAAATGAACAAAGAAAAAAAAACCCCAAACACCAGACTCTTAAATACACAGAACAAACTAGTGGTTGCCAGAAGGGAGGTGGGTGGGGCATGGGTGAACTAGATAAAGGGGGGAGTACACTTATCTTGATGAGCACTGAGAAATGTATGGAATTGTTGAGTCACTATATTCTAAACCTGAAACTAATATAACACTGCATGCTAATTATACTTTAAAAAGATGGAGATTATCAGATCAAATAAGAAAACAATACCCAACTATATGCTATCTATAGGAAAGCCATTTTAAATGTAAAGATGCAGATAATTTAAATAGAAAGATAATTAGATAGAGAAGTAAAAGCATAGAGAAATATATGCCATGTAAACATTAGTTAAGAGAAAGCTGGGGTGGTTACATTGATATCAAATAGACTTCAGAACTAAGAATAGTACCAGGGAAAAAGAGGCGGTGTTTCAAATGTTAATGTCAAAACGTTATCAGGACATAATAATCCTACAGGTGTATATACCTAACAGTAGTACTTTAAAAGATGCAGCAAAAAAAGAACTGAAAAGAAATAAGCAAATCCACAATGATGCTTGATGACCTCAACACTTTTCTCAGTATTGACAAAGCAAATAGAAGTACTTTAAGGACATGGAATACCTGAATAGCATTCTCTCTCATTCTCTTTTTTTTTAAAATATTTTATTTATTTATTTGACAGAGAGAGAGAACACAAGTAGGGGGGGCAGCAGAGGGAGAGAGAGAAGCAGGCTCCCCTCTGAGCAAGGCGCCCGAAGTGGGACTTGATCCCAGGACCCCAGAACGATGACCTGAGCCAAAGGCAGACGCTTAACTGATGGAGCCACCCAGGCGCCCACCTGAATGGCATTCTCAAACAATTTGACCTTAGTGATCTTTAGAGGATACCTCACCCAAAGTACCTGAATACATATTCTTTTCAAGGACATGTGAAACATTTACCAAGACAGACCATATTCTGCAGATTAAAACAAACCTCTACAACTTAAAAGATTTGAAGTCATACAGAGTATGTTTTTTGACCATAATGGAATTAACTAGAAATCAGTAACAAAAGACACCTGGAAATGTGAAATAGTTGGAAAATTAACAAATGCTTCTAAATAATTCATGGGTCAAAGAACAAGTCTTTGATATTTTGAATTGAATGAATGAGAAAGGACAATATATTAAAATCTGTGGGAGGCAGCTAAAGCAGGGCTTAGAGGGAAATTTATATTAAACATTTATATTTGAAAAGAAGAATTGTCTTAAATGAAGATTTAAGCTTCCGCATTATGAAACTATAAAGAGAAGAGCAAATTAAACCCAAAGCAAACAGGGAAGAAAATAATGATGGTAAGAGCAGCAAACAGTGGAATTGGAAACAAAAAAATATATATAGAAAAAAACTAATAAAACCAAAAGTTTGCTCTTTGAAAATATAAGTAAATTTGATAAAACTCTAAATGATGAAAAACAATACTTCTTCAAAGAGACTTCTGGGTAGAGCTTTTTCCTATGTGCATAACAGTAATATAATTTTAATCATTTGTTCATTTAACAAATATTTATCACTTATGATATACTAGGCACTAATCAGTGTTCAAACCAAAACAAAAATTCCTGCTAACAGCTCAACTAGCAAAATTTCAATTAGAGGCTACTTTATAAGAAGCTATACATAAATCATGTTTTTTGTAGAGTTCTTGTCAAAATTGCTAGCCAAATGGGAGTAAATGCTTTCAAAATGTTTTGCACTGTATCCATATGATCAATTTGACTTTTGTGGTAACTGGATTTATATGATCTCCCAGGACAGAAACCTTGACAATTACCATGGCCCCCAACACACACACACACACACACACACACACACACACACACACACACACACACACACATTCTCTTCTAATGTAGAAAACAATTTGATTCTAAGGTGAAGTCCACAAACCCAATAGGATTATCTATTTATTGCTAATTTCCTTGCATTTCAGTTTGGGAAGTTTCTCTTGACATAGCTTCAAGCTCACTGATTCTCTCCACAGTGTTGTCCAGTCTCCTATAAGCCGGCAAGGGCATTCTTCATTTGTTACAGTATTTCTTAGTTTTAGAATTTCCTTTGGATTCTTTCAGTTTCCATTTCCCTGCATACATTATCCATCTGTGTCCCCATTTTCCATCAGATCCTTTAGCAAATTAAGTATAGTTATTTTATATTACTGTTTAATAATCCTCCAATCTGTGTCATAGCTCAGTCTAGATCTAATGCTTTACTTCGCCTTTCAGACTGAGTTTTTTTCTTGCCTTTAGCCTTGCTGTTTTTTGTTGAAAACTGGCTGCAGTATCTTGGGTGGCAGGGATTGAGGTAAATAGTGCTTTAATGTGAGGGTTTTTATTCTGCAACTAGGAGTTGGGTTGTGTTTAATATTTGCTGTAGCTGTTCATTCTAGAAGCTTTAAATTCCTCTAGTGTTTGTGTTTTTGCCTCCTGTTGTCTTTGGATTTCCCCAAGCATTCCTTGTTAGTGTGTGTCTGCAGGGCTTGCAGCTGTCCTCCACTGTTACTATACGGAAGCACTGTTGGTGCAGTGGGAAAGTGGGGGAAGAAAAGTGTTCTATAATTTTATCATTAAACCTCTGTTAGTGTCCTTGGGCTGTGACCTTCACAAGTGTTTCTTCGCTCCCTCCTCTCTACTTAGGAGAGACGGGAAGGCTGGAGGAGGCTGTGGTCAGAGAACTGTCCTTGCCCTGGGTGGGATATAGTTTTGCTGAAGTCTTTTCTTCTGGAAAGTAGGCCTTTATTAAGGCGAAGGCTCTGGATATATTTGACAATAATTATTAATCTTATCCCCTTACTAGAGCCACAAGAGATCTTTCTTGGTTTTTCATGGTGAGAACTTGCTGGAGTTCCTGGAAACAAAACCCACGGAAGTGTTGCAGCCCCCCACGACTGGAGCCCCCCACGACTGCAGCCCCCCACGACTGCAGCCCCCGGTAGCTTCACTCACACTGCCTCACTCAATCTCCAGGAGTTCATCAAATTTACCATTCAGGTATTCCTCCTTTCTGGCTTCAGAGGCTTCTGCTCTAGGTTAGTAGGTCCCGGATGTGACTCCCTGGATTCACTTCTCCAGATTTCGGGGTTGTGGTGTGTCCTGTGACTTCAGTTCAACAATGACTCCAAGAAAAATCAGTAGTTTTTAGTTTGTTCAGCTTCTTCTGGTAGTGAGGATGGAAGTGATAACTTCAAGCTTTTACATTTTAGAGCTAAAACTGGAAGTCCTCTTGGTTATTAATCTTTAAGCAGACATATTGCTGCATATGGACTTCAAATTAGGTAACACGAACTAAGTCAAGTTGTCACACTTTTTTTTTTTTTAAGATTTTATTTACTTATTTGACAGAGAGACAGTGAGAGAGGGAACACAAGCAGGGGGAGTGGGAAAGGGAGAAGCAGGCTTCCTCCCGAGCAGGGAGCCCGATGGAGGGCTCCATCCCAGGACCCTGAGATCATGACCTGAGCCGAAGGCAGTTGCTTAACCAACTGAGCCACCCAGGCGCCCCTGTCACACTATCTTTAATTTTGTTGTTTTTAAAGGATTTCTCTGTCATCTCTAAAATCAACGTATTTGACTAATTTCTCTGACCCATTCCTATTCTTAAATACTCCCATTTAAAATGGACTTTAGCATCTACCTGCCAATAAAATAAACCTGATCACATCCTGCCACCATCTGTCTGCCCTCTCATTGGTACCTGGACCATGTATTCCACAGCAGAAGATCCGGTGACCCATACATTTTATTACCAGAGTTTACCAACAGCATCTGTTAGGGGTAGAGGTGAAGGCGGCTGCAAGCACCCACTACCCAAAAAGCCTCCCAGTTACCCAGTTAGGGGGACGATGACCGTGCCTCCTACAGCTAAACATGAAACCAGTCTGGAACTCATGCAGAACCAGCATTGAGGGCACAGGATGTTCTGTGAGTGGAAAGTGACTTTGGCCCCATGTACTAGACAGGAATTTGCGTATTTTTTTTTTAAAGATTTTATTTATTTATTTGACAGAGAGACAGTGAGAGAGGGAACACAAGCAGGAGGCGTGGGAGAGGGAGAAGCAGGCCTCCCGCTGAGCAGGGAGCCCGATGCGGGGCTCGATTCCGAGACCCTGCGATCGTGACCTGAGCCAAGGCCGACCCTCAACGACTGAGCCACCCAGGCGCCCCAGGAGTTTGCGTATTTCTGTGTAAACCGTTTCCGCAGACCTTCCCTTGACTCCCAACCCCACCCAAATCACAGAATTCAGCAGCTTGTGGGAAATCGCGAGCGCCCTAAAGGACTGCAAAGACCTCGCGCCAGGATACGGGATCTGAACGTGCCGCCTAATCTCTTAGATCCGGAGAAGCCGCCTCCCTGCCAGCCTCCCAAGAAGCTCAGTGCCGATTGGCTCTTGCTGCGCCCAATGAGATGCGCCGGCGGGTCTTGAACCCGCTAGGGCAGCAGCAGTTGCCAGGAAACCGCGTAAACATCGGAGCTCTCAGCCCGCCACTGGTTTTGCAGCGGGAGGTGGTGGCCGCTGGATCCCGAGAGGGGGATTTTCCTCTGCCAAGATGGTGAGTCCATCGGCGGTCTCCAAACTACTTGTTTATCTATTGATTTAATTGTAGTTTGGAGCCACCCTGCATCAAAAAAAAAAAAAAAAAAAGTATTTGGAGTGCCTAATCTGAGAATTAAGTGGGAGACTCGTTCAATTTGCTTTCAGAGGCCTCATGTGCTGTTGAAGCAACGCTCACGGTGGCTTCCAGCCGTTTTCAAATTCTCCCCAGACTCTATTAGTTCTGCCTGGCGAAAATTTTGTTTGCCATATTTCTGGAAATTTGGGAAAAGATTAAGAACGTTGAAAAAATAAATGGGGAAAAGAGTCCAGGAGAGAGCAAATAAATTAAGTAGCAGCGGATTGACCTATTAAATCTGTATTAGGAAAACCTGACCAGCTTTTTTCAGAATGGCACTTTTTGGCCTAGGGGTAAGCGAGGCGCAGGGGTGGGGGGGAGGGAATGAGGAGAGGAGGTATTACCTGTGTTGTGGTTAAGAGCTAGGTCTTTGGAGCTCGTCTGCCGGTCTTTGAATCCTAGTACTGCTATTTATTTAAGCCAAGGAACCTTGGATAAAGTTGCTTTTACTTTTCTTGTCTCATCTATAAGATGGGGAATAATAAAAGTAATTTATTGATATACTAATATATTTATCTACCGTGTGTACTTTTTTTTATTATGTTACAGTTCTCTGAATTTAGGAAGGAAGCCAAAAGCCCTTTGTTTATTACTGTTACCTATTTTTGTACCTGGGGCTTGCAGCGGTATACTTTTAAAAATTAAATTTTGGAACACCAAAGTATGCGTACTTTTTTTTTTCTCTCATTATAGGCTTCTAAAAGGCGAACTTTGAGCTTCAGTGAAAGGCATCAGAAACGAGTTGATATAAATTACTGCAAACAACTGCATGTCCAATCAATAAGAAAGATACAAAATCAAATCAGGGACCAAATGGTGCAGAATGAAAATAATGACCTCGTGGAGCGCAAGAGATTCCTCAGATTATTACAGAATGAACAATTTGAGTTGGATATGGAAGAGGCCATTCAAAAGGTACATTTTACTATTCATTCTGACATTTTTTTCTTCATTTTCTCGTTGGAAATGAGATCCAGCTGCTGATACTGGAATTGAGTAGATAGATAATAACATCAGGTAAAGGATGTCTCATCATAAGTCAGCCCAGTGTAGTGGTAAAGAGGTGGATTTTTGGCGTTAGACTGTATGACTTTAAATCCTAGTACCGCTGTATGTAAGCAAGCTGTGGAACCCTGGGTAAGTTGATTTTACTTTTCTGCCTCATCTATAAAATAGCAATTATTAATAGTACCCACTTTGTAGGAGTTTTAATAATTAATGAGTTAGTACATGAAAAGCACTTAATAGTGCCTGTAACAGAGTAAGACTCAGGGTTTTGTTTTGTTTTCATAAATATGAAATCCGTAATTACTGACTTCCACAGTTTTATTCATGTCAGTGAAATTAGGTTGCTTTCCATAAAATTCGAAAGACAAAAATTTAAGTGTACCTTTTTTGAATTTACTGAGATTAAACATGTATGTTATTCAGTGGTAGAAAATGAACATGTATGTATTAGGTATGAATATACTCATAGTTTTGATTTTGAAATGCCTTGAAGAATTCAGGTACAGTATGTATATATTCCTAAAATATGGTGATAATTTTTCTGTGGAAACTTCTAAATATTTTAAAGGATGAGGGTAGTAAAAAGGGGAAACCAATAAGAAATGAGTTCTCATAAATGTGAAAAGGGTTTTCTGATATTTCAAAATTATTTGAGTTCCTGCTGTATGTTCATCATTTTGTAGGATATTGTGAGGAATGGCAAAAGCAACTTTTAAAAGAGGTGTCCATCCCTCTGAGTTCTAAATTCATAAGGCTTAGACATGATTTTTCAACTCTGAGCAATAAGATCATAGGGATTAGATTTTTTTCCCATTCTTTTTATTCTTATTTTTTCTTTAATTTTAAAGAAAATCCCAGATATCATGGCACCTATTTTCTGTATACTTCAGTATGTATCTTACAAAATGTAGACATTTTCTTACATAGTAGTAGAATAATGCCAGTGTCTCAACTAATAGATTTAACAGTAAATTCTAGGCATTATTTAATGCCATTCCATAATCAAGTTTTCGTGATTGTGTCAAAATCTGCTTTTACAGTTGGTTTGTTTTAATCAAGATCCAAATATAAGGTTCATACAGTATATTTGGTTGTCATGTCTGTTCGGTACCTCTTAATCTAAAAAGTCCCTCCCACCTTCATCCTTTTTTTTTTTTTTTTTCCTTCTTAAGAGTGGGAGAAAGAGGCTGGAGGGAGGGGCAGAAGGAGAAGGTGAGAGAGAATCTTAAGCAGGCTCATGCCTAATATGGAGCTGATGTGGGGCTCAATCTCACAACCCTGAGATCATGACCCAAGCCAAAATCAAGTCAGATAGATGCTTAACCAATTGAGCCACCCAGGTGCCCCCACATCCTTTATTTTTTTAACTTCATGTTTTTAACTTGTCAAATTAGGCCAGTTTTATAGGATATCCTGTATTCTGAATTTACCTGTTTGCTTGTTTCCCTAATTTTTATATTTCCTCAAAATGTAAGTTAATCCTAAAGGCATGATTAGATTTAGGTACAGTGTTTTGGCAGTCACTCCATAGGAAATGCTATCCTTGATATTGTACCACATCTGCAGGCACATGATGTCTGCTTGGTCCACTTGTAGTGATGCTAGTGTTGATAAACATGTACATTCTGGTACCTCTGGCGAGGCATTCTGGTTCCTCTGTTGTAAAATTACGAATCAGCCTTTCATCTGTGGTTTTGCTAATGAATCTTTCCTTTTGTTAGGGGTTGCAAGACACTGATTTTCTAATTTTGTTATTCCTTTCACATTTAATTAGCTGAAATTCCTTTGTAAAGAACTTTCCTACATCAACTAGGGTTATTTGGTACCCTGAAATATAGTTATTACTGGAAAGGGAGATATATACTTAATTTTCAGAGTTGGTGCTCTGGTCACTTCCACTGGTGTCTGTCAATGTTGTTTTTTAAAATTTTCTTTAGTTTTTGACTTTTTCCTTTTTAAAAAAATCTTTATGGACTCATGGGTCTTTAATACTTGAATTAATTGCATTTATTATCCTTTTTGAGGCTCAAGTTGCCCCGTCTTTGGCCAATGGATGCCTTTATTGGTTCTGTGTCCTTCTGACAAGATTCCCTTAATCTGTGATAGCTTCCTTGCTTTCTGTCAGAACAAAATGTTCCCGGCTAGTGATGGTTAATTTTGTGTGTTGACTTTGACTGGGCCATGGGGTGCCCAGATAGTTTGTCAGACATTATCCTGGGTGTTTTGGGATGAGGTTAACATTTAAATTGGCACACTGAGTAAAGCAGATTGTCCTCTCTAATGTGGGTGATGAAGGCCTGAATAGAACAAAATGGCTGAATGAAAGGAAACTGCTCCTTCCTGACTGCCTTCTAATTTGGGACATCAGCTTTGTTCCTGCCTTCACATCTGAACTGAAATATTGGCTTGTTTTGAGTCTCAAGCCTGTCAGCCTTCGGACAGGAACTCTACACCATTGGTTCTCTTGTTTCTCAGGCCTTTGTGCTTAGACTGGAGCTAAGCCGCTGGCTCTCCTGGGCTTCTGGCTTTCTGACTCACCCTTCAGATCTTGGGAATCACTTGAGCTGATTCATTATCCTATTTGTTCTTTTTCTCTGGCTAATGCAAGGCTCATCTTGTAAATTTCTTGCTTCACACCTGGAGTCAGCCATCATACCAAAGAGCTCTATTATCGTCTAGTGGAAATAATATTTAGAGACAATTTCTGAGATAAATTTAGATTTATAATTAAGTTGCAAAAAATAGTATAGAGAATTCCTGTATACCCTTCACCTGATTTCCCCTTATGTTAACATCTTACATAATCATAGAGCAATTATCAAAATGAAGAAATTCGCCGTGGTACAATATGTTAACTATAGGATTTATTCAGATCTCATCAGTTTTTTCCATTAACATCTGTTTTCTGTTCCAAGAATACAAGCTACTTTTAGTTGTCATGTCTCCATAGTCTCCTTCAGTCTGTAAGTTTTTCACTTTTTCCTGTCTTTCATGACCTTGACAATTTTAATACTAGTTTTCTGTTGCTGTGTAACAAATTACCACAAATCTAGTGGCTAAAAACATCCATTTATTACCTCACAGTTTCTGTAGGTCAGAAATCTAGACATGGTATGTAGCTGGATTGACTGCTTGATCTCACAAGGCCGAAATCCAGGTGTTGTCTAGAATGCATTCTCATCTGAATCTTGGGGTCCTCTACTAAGCTTATTTAAGTTGGCAGAATTCATGTTCTCATAGTTGTAAAACTGAGGCCCATATCTCTCAGAGACTGCTGACGTTCCTTGCCACATGATCCTCTCCACAACATGGCAGTCTGCTTCTGGTTTTCTGGTTTTCTTCTTGGTGTTGATTTCTAGTTTATACCATTGTGGTTGGAAAAGGTGCTTGATACGATATCAATCTTGATTTTATTGAGACTTTTTTGTGGGCTAACATGTGATCTGTCCTGGAAAATGTTCCATGTGTACTTGAGAAGAATGTGTATTCTGCTGCTTTTGGATGAAATGTTCTGTATATATCTCTTAGGTCCACCTGGTCTAAGGTGTTGTTTAAGACTGATGTTTCCTTCTTGATTTTCTTATTTCTGTCAGATGTTGTAAGTAGGGTGTTAAAGTCCCCTACCGTTATTGTATTGCTGTCAATCCCCCCCCCTTTCAGTGTGTTTATATTTGCTTTATATATTTTGGTGCTGCTCTTATTGGGTACATATATATTTATAAACTTTATATCTTCTTGTTTGATTGACTCCTTAATCATTATGTAATGCCCTTCTTTGTCTTTATTACAGTCTTTGTTTTAAAGCTTTCTGTGTTTGATAAGGGTATAGCTACACCGGTTTTCTTTTCCATGGATATCGTTTCTCTTGTGGTTTGTTGTCTTTCTTTAGTGTTGTGTTTAGATTCCTTTCTCATTTTCTTTTATTTACTGTAAGTTTTTGCTTTGTGGTTACCATGAGATAATATATATATAACATATATAACATGCTATGTATAGAACAGTCTATTTTAGGTTGATACCAAATTAAACTTGAACTCATTCCAGAATTCTACATTTTTACCACCCCCCCACATTTTATGTTTTTGATGTCACATTTTACCTCTTATTTTATATATCCTTTAATTAATTATTGTAGTTCTAGTTTATTTTACTATTTTTGTCTTTTCATACTAGCTTTATAGGTTAATTTATCCACTACCTTCACTACATAATTTACCTTTTCCAAAGAGATTTTTACTTTCATATGTTTTCTTGTTGTTAATTAGAGCCATTTCTTTTCTGATTAAAAGGTCCCTTTAACATTTCTTGAAAAAACAGTTTAGTGGTGATGAACTCCTTTAGCTTTTGCTTTTCTGAAAAACTCTTTCCTTCAATTCCGAGTGTTAACTTAGGTAGAGTATTCTTGGTTGGAAGTTCTTTCCTCTCAGTACTTTATATATGTCATGTTACTCCCTCCTGGCCTGCACAGTTTTTGCTGCAAAATCTGCTGAAAGTCCTGTGGGGTTTTTTGTTTTTTTTTTTTGGTATGTAACAAATTGCTTGTATTGCTTTTAAGATTTTCTCTTTAACTTTTGACATTTCAATTATAATGTGTCTTGGTGTGGATCTCTTTGGGTTCATTTTATTTGGAACTCTGGGCTTTTTGGACCTAGATGTCTGTTTCCTTTCCCAGGTTAGGTAAGTTTTCAGCCATTATTTCTTCAAATAAGTTTTCTGCCCCTTTCCTTTCTCATCTCCTTTGGGAACCCTATAATGCAAATACTATTTCACTTGATGATGTCCCATAGATCTCTTAATTTATCTTCATTTTTTTAGAATTCCTTTTTCTTTTTGCTGCTCTGTCTGGGTGAATTCCAGGGCTTTGTTTTCTAGCTCTCTAAATCCATCCTTCTGTTTTATCCAGTCTGCTGTAGAATCCCCCAGTGTATTTTTCAGTTCAGTTATTATATTCTTCGGCTCTGGTTTCTGTTTTGTACTTTCTTGTATTTTATATTTCTTTGTTAAAGTTCTCACTGTGTTCATTCTTCTCCTGAGTTCAGTGAGCATCTTTATGCCTATTTGAATTCTTTATCCAGTAGATTACTTATCTCTGTATCAAGGTATTTTTCTGATGTTCTGTCTTATTCTCTCATTTGGAACATATTTCTCTGTTTCCTCATATTGTTTGGCTGTGTTTGTTTCCCTTTGTTAGGCAAAACAGCTACTTCTTCCAGTCTTGAAGAAGTGGCCTTGTGTAGGTGATGAAACTTCTCATTCACCATTGATTAGTTCTTGGTTGTCTCTTGAACCTTTGTGATTGTCTAAACAGCCTGATTTATTCTTGATCTGTCTCTGTTGTTGAGGGTGTGCCAAGACCTGTCAATCTTCCAAGGGGAGGAATCTTATTCAGTACCTAATTTCAGGCTGAATGGAAGCCAGACCCTCAGGCAGCAGCTTTTATTATATGCAAATATATACAGTCCTGTGGGGCCACAATTGTAAACCCTGCTGGCCTCCAGATCTAGAGATGGAGGTGTTCTCTTGGCAACAGTTGGAAAACTCAGGACCCCAGATGAGTATATAAGCTCCTTTCTGGGAGGTCTTGTTGAACTGCAGTGAGGCCAAGGGGATGCATAAGGATAGTGCCTCCCTACTTAGGATCCCTGGAGGAGTGCCTTTGTAGCTTTTGCTTGTGTGGGAAACCTGAAGCCTGTTTCTTAGGCTAGAGCTCCAGGTTAAGTAGGCCTTTTTCACAGGAAGACTGGGTGTGTCTTTCATTGTCTGGGTAGTGCCCCGAGGGTGTTGGCCTGCCAAGAACTGTCTTTCTGATTGTTACGGTCCCTTGGAGCTCAGGAACTCCAGCCCCCTTGGCCACCAGGGCCAGGTGAACAAGGGGCATCCCCGGTGTACTTTGCACGCGCCTGCTCCGAAAGCTGCACTCACTGGCTTCAGCAAGGCAGCGGGAAGATGCCTGGACTGCATGTGTCCGAGGCTTTGGTGGTCCTGTTGGAGAGTGGCCTGTCTCTGTGCTTATACTGGCCCCAGGTTGGTGGCAGGAGAATGCCACGACCGCTCCTACATGTCAGCCCCAGCAGGGAGTGGGGGGATTGCTCTGACTGCCCCCACTGCCCAGCCTTGGGACCGTGCTGAGACCATTTGCCCTCACCAGCCTCAGTGTGCCCTCCTGTTCTAGTAGGATAGGTAGAGAGCACACAGAAGGAGTGTGCCTTTCCTCTGTCCTTGGTAGAGCACCAGCTGTCCCTTGCTTCTTCAGCAGATTCCCCCAGACCAGCAAATGAATTTTCTTCACATAAACACCAGGTGCTTTTCAAATTGGTGCTTTTGAGCTTGACCCTGGGATGAGTGAGACTGCAAGTGAGTCTTTAAAAGGAGAATCTCAGTTTCCTATAGTGCTTTGGGTTCTTTGGATGTCAGCCCTCTTTGTTTTCTAAGCCAGACATTGTTTTGGTGCAGCTCTGAGGTGTTGGGGTGCCTAATGTGGGGCAGCAACTCCTCTCTCCTCTAGCAGAAGTGCTAGACTGGTGAGATCCCTCTCTGTTGTATTTCCCTGCTTATTGGGGGTGGGTTTTTGTTGTTTTTTTTTTTGCCAAGACTGTGTCTCTTGTCTCTCCACCCCTCTCCATGTGGTCCTTTTATCCTTTGTTGTAAAGAAGCAGTTCATTTAGTTTTCAGATGCTTTTCAGAAGGAAATTGTTAGAAGATGCAGGAGAGACCTAAAGTGTCCCCCAAAGTGAGAAGGCACTTTGAGACTGGAAAATGAAGTAGGCCGCTCCATCCAGTTTACATAGTTTGATTTGAGATAACTTACTGAAGGGGGATTTGGGTGGAAGACTATCCACAGCAACTACATAGTTACTCTCTGCCAAATCCAGACCTTAGTCCACAAATTTTATAGAGCAAAGGACATACAGAAGGGCACTGTAAGATCAAAGAGTTCACACGCACCTCAAAGGGCTTGTATGCATCTCACTGACAGCTAACTTTTAATTAGATCTTGCGGCCCCACCTGTGCATCAGAAAAGGAAAGACTGTGTTATCTCTAACAGATTCTTGGGAGGCCAAAACAAGCCTCTCCCCATCTCGGCCTTTGTGGGTATTTCTAAGGTATGTATATTCATTTCCAAGGGGCCAGAACACCAAGAGAGGTCATTGAGCAACCAACAAGATGGAGGGCCAAAGATGGAGTCAGTATTGTTAGCATTCCTAAAGAAATGATCCATAGGTAGCTGTAGATTTTGTGTGTCCATGAGAGGAGATGAGTTCAGGATCTTCCTATGCTGCCATCTTGGACCCCCTGATTTTAATAAAGTTAATTTGACATAGGCTGCATTCTCTTATTCCCCCCACATCTAGTTGATTTCTTTCCATTTTTTTTTTGGTTGAAATAATTACAAATTCTTGGGAAATTGCAAAAATAGTATGGAGAGGTCCTGTGCCCTTCTGCAGAAGATTCCCCCAGTGGTTACATCTTGCATAACTGTACTATGATATCAAACCCTAGAAAATGACATTTGTACAATATGCGTGTATACCTCTGTCATTTTAGCACATGTGTAGATTTGTGCGACAGCCACCTCATTCAAGATACAGAACTATTCCATCACCACCAAGACCTCATTCATGCTACCCCACCGTAGTCATATACTTATTTCAGCCACCATTATGCCTGATTTGTTCTCCATCTCTATAATTTTGTTCTTTCCAGAATGTTATATAAATGTAATCGTGTGTGATTCCATACATATGTGGAATTAATATGTCTGTGACCTTTAGAGCAGGTTTTTTCCACTCAGCATGATTTGGAGAGTCATCCAAGTTGCTGGATTTAATCAATAGTTAATTGTTTTTTATTATTGAGTAGTAGTGCATGGTATGAATGTACTTGTTGATTTCTTTTTATTTTTTATTTTTATTTTTTATTTTTTTAAAGATTTTATTTATTTGACAGAGAGAGACACAGTGAGAGCAGGAACACAAGCAGGGGGAGTGGGAGAGGGAGAAGCAGGCTTCCCGCCGAGCAGGGAGCCCGATGCGGGGCTCGATCCCAGGACCCTGGGATCATGACCTGAGCTGAAGGCAGATGCTTAACGACTGAGCCACCCAGGTGCCCATGTTGATTTCTTTTTAAATTTGCATATTATAAAATTATTAATTCTCTTTGGTCTATATTTCTATGGATTTTGACAAATGCATAGATTTCAGTTTCCACCATCACAGTGTCATTCAAACAATTCTATCACCTCAAAAGTCCCTTCATGCTGCCCCTTTGTAGTCAATCACTCACCCTTCTCCCCAGTCCCTGGAAACCATTGATTTCTTTTTTGTCCCAAGAGGTTCACCTTTTCCATAGTGTCATATAATTGGAATTATGCAGTATGTCACCTTTCGGTTCTGCCTTCTTTCACTTAGCAAACCAAATATAAGATTCCATGTTGTTGCAGGAATTATTGTCTTATTCTAGTATATGGATGCACCACAGTTGTTTATCCATCTTCATGTTGAAAAAAGAATTTGTTTCCAGTTTATGGCAACTGTGTCTGAAACTGCTATAAGCATTTTATTACAAACTTTTATATGAACATAAATTTTCATTTCCCTTGGGTAGATATCTGGGTTTAGTAGGATGGTTGGGTCATGTGGTAGGTGTTTGCTTCATTTGATAAGAAACTGTTAAACCATTTTGCAAAGTTGCTGCATTATTTTGCATTTCCTCAAGTAATGTATGAGAATTCCAGTTGCTTTGTGTCATCACTAGTACTTGGCAGTTGCTTTTTGTTAATTGAAAGTATTATGTAGGGGCGCCTGGGTGGCTCAGTTGTTAAGCGTCTGCCTTCCGCTCAGGTCATGATCCCAGGACCCTGGGATCGAGCCCCGCATCAGGCTCCCTGCTCTGCGGGAAGCCTGCTTCTCCCTCCCCCACCCCCCCTGCTTGTGTTCCCTCTCTCGCTGTGTCTCTCTCTGTCCAACAAATAAATAAAATCTTTAAAAAAAAAAGAAATTATTTAGATAATTATGGATTCATCTGCAATTGTAAGAAATAATACAGAGAGACCTAATATACCCTGTACCTAATTTTTCCTAATGGCACATCTTGTAAAACTGTAGTATAATATCGGAAGCAAGATATTAGCAATGATACAATCCACCCATCTTGTTCAGGTTTCCCTTTTACTTGTGCTCATGTGTGTGTGTTGCATGCATGTGTGTGTGTGTCTGTGTGTGTTTAGTTCTGTACAGTTTATCACATGAGGTTTGTATATCCAACACCACAGTCAAGATCCAGGGTAGTTCCTTGACCACAAGGATCCCTCATTTTCGTCCTTTCATAAACATCACCATCTCTTTCTTGGATACACCTACCTCATCCCAGACTCTGGCAACCACTGATATGTTCTCCATTTCTATAATTTCGTCATTTCAAGAATGTTGTCTATACAACTCAACAATAAAAGGCAAAAAATTCTTTAATGGGTAAATGACTTCAATAGCCATTTCTCCAAAGAAGACATACAAATGAGCAATAAGCACAAAAAAATATGCTCAACATCATTAGTCATTAGGGAGATACAAATCAAAATCACAATTAGGTACCCCTTCGGAACCATGAAGATTGCTATATTTTTTTTAAAAAGGACATTAAGTGTTGACAAAGAAGTAGAGAACCTGGAAGCCTTGTACATTGCTGGTGGAAATGGAAAATGCTGTGGTGGCCTTGGAAAACCATTGGGCAGTTCCTCAAAAAGTTAAATGTAATTGCTATATTACCCAGCAGTTCTCCTAAACATATACCCAAGACAACTGAAAACACGTTCACACAAGAACTTGTACATGAATATTCAAAACAACGTTATTCATGATAGCCAGAAGTTGGTTGAACACAACGCAAGTGCCCATCAGCTGATGCCTGGATAGACAAAATGTGTTCTGTCTATACAGTGAATATCATACAGTCATAAAAGGGAATGAATTGCTGCTACGTGCTGCAACATGGATGAACCTTGAAAACATTACACTAAATGAAAGAAGCCAAACACAAAAAGGCTACATATTGTATGGTTTCATTTAAATGAATTATCTAGAGTAGCCAATCCATAGAGATAGAAAGTTAGTGGTTGCCAGAGGCTGGGAGGTAAGTGGAATGGTGAGTGACTGCTAACAGGTTTGGAGTTTTTCTGGGGGGTGATGAAACCATGTGTAATGTTAAAAACTTACACACAAAAACCTGCACATGGATGTTTATAGCAGCTTTATTCATAATTGCCAAAACTTGTAAGCTACTAAGATGTCTTTCAGTAGATGAATGGATCAGTAATCTAGACTATAGAATATTCTGTGCTAAAAGAAACGAACTATCAAGCAATGAAAAGACATGGAGAAACCTTAACTGTGTATTACTAAGTGAAGCCAACCTGAAAAGGCTTCAGACTGCATGATTCCAACCATATACCATCCTGGAAAAGGCAAAACTTTAGAGATCATAAAAAGATCAGAGGTTGTCAGGGATTTGGGGGAGGGAAGGATGAATAGGCAGAGCACAGAGGATTTTTAGGGCAGTAAAACTACTCTGTATGAAGACTCTAATGGTGGATACATGTTATACGTTTCTCATACCCATAGACTATCCATCACCAAGGTAACCCCAATGTAAACTATGTACTTTGGGTGATTGTATCAATGTAGGTTAGTTGATTGTAACAAATGTACCACTTAGTGGGGGATATTGATAGTGAGGTGGGGCAGTGCACATGTGTGGGCAGCGGGTATATGGGAACTCTGTTAATTATGCTCAGTTTTGCTATGAACCCAAAACTGCTCCAAAATATAGTCTGTTCAAAAAAAGTCCTGAAACTAGATAGTGATGATTGTTGCACAACACTGTGAATATACTAAAAAACCACTGAGTTGTGAATTGTGAAAGGTGAATTTATGCTATGTGAATTAAAGCTCAATTTTAAAATAAAGAACATGTTCCAAGAACATTATATAAATGGGATCGAACAGTCTGTAACCTTTTGGGATTGTGTTGTTTCACTCAGCTTAATTCCTAGGAATTCATCTAGGTTATTGCTAAGTGTTAGTACTTCATTCCGTTGTGTTGCTGAGTAGTAATCCATGGTATGGAGGTACCACAGTTTATCTGCCTATTCACCTGTTGAAGTATGTCTGTTTATTTCCATTGTTGGCTGTTTTGAATAAATCTGTAAACATTTGGGTATAGGTTTTTAAATAAACAAGGTTTCATTTCTCTGGGCTAAATGCAGAAGAGTGCAGTTATCGAGTCCTATGGTAATTGCATGTTACCTTTAGAGGGAGTGGGAGAGGGAGAAGCAGGCTTGCCGCTGAGCAGGGAGCCCGATGTGGGGCTCCATCCCAGGACCCTGAGACCATGACCCAAGCTGAAGGCAGACGCTTAACCGTCTGAGCCACCCAGGCGCCCCTGCATGTTTGTTACCTTTGTAACAAACTACCGAACTGTTTTCCAGAGTGGCACTACCATTTTACATTCCCACCCAGCTATATGTGAGAAATGCAGTTTCTCACCAACATTCGCTTTGCCACTATTTTTTATTTAAGCCATTCTAATAGGTCTGTAGTGATCTATCATTTTAATTTGTATTTCCTGATGGCTAGTGATGTTGAACATCTTCTCATTTGCTTATTCTTTCTAAATAGAGAATTTAGGTAAGCCTCTAGATCTTTCTACCATTTTATAGGAGATAGAAAAGAGAAACAAGTTGAATGGTATCCTGGAGAAACAGTCAAATTCAGAATGTTTTGGGACATTGTATAGTCCACATATACTAATTTCTACAACAAGTCAATGGTTTGAGGAAAGAAGTGTGTATATGGGATGACTGTTATGGAATGAAAGAGACATAAGAGAAATAATAGCTAGATGCAACATGTGGAACTTGTTTGAGTTTTGATTTGAAAAAGCAAACAAAAGTATCTTTGAGACAATTGGAAAAACCTGAAAATGGACAAGGTATTAGACCATACTAAGGAATTGCTGTTATTTAGACATGGTAATGCCATGGTTGTTACATAAGACAAAATTCTTTTCAGGTAGAGATCAATACTGAATTATTTATATGGTAATGACGTATCTAGGATATGTTTTAAAATAGTCGAGCAAAAAAGAACAAAGAAAAAAAATTGGAGTGGAAGAGTAGAGAAAGATTGGAAAAGTATGATAGCTACTGAAAGTGAATGATGGATAGCTGAGGGTGTATTTTAATATTCTTCTTACTACTGATGGTGTTTGAAATTTTCCGGGATAAAATGTTTGGAAAAGTACTTATTGAAGTAGTATTTTGTATTTTAAAATAAAACACAAATGTTTGTTGCTCTGAAGCTTTGATGAAAAATATCTGATTGTGAAGGACAAATAACTGAAGTTACTTTTAAAAAAAATTCAGGCAGAAGAAAACAAAAGATTGAGGGAACTCCAGCTTGAACAAGAAGAAAAATTGGCTATGGAATTGGCAAAACTAAAACATGAACGTCTAAAGGATGAAAAGATGAGGCAACAAGTAAGAGAAAACAGGTATCTTGGTTTTTATAAATTTCATTTATTTTGTCTTTGCCTTTAAACTTTTTTGTCTAATGCTTAGCACCTGAGAGTGAAATTTCTTTCCTTGTATCATTGCACTTAGTTAATATTTTGTCTGGAAATACTTATTGCTTTAAATGCCATATATATTCATTTGGGAAAAGAAGTCGTGTTCAAAGAAGTAAAGTATTTAAGGTGAAAATAAAGAGCAATTTCTTCTCTTTTTTTAAAATGACCTAAAAAATAGACTCATGAGGGGCGCCTGGGTGGCTCAGTCATCTAAGTGTCTGACTTTGGCTCAGGTCATGATCTCGGGGTCCTGGGATATAGCCCCACTTTGGTCTCCCGGCTCAACAGGGAGTCTCTCTGCCCCTTCCTTACAGTGTTCTTGCGCTCTCTGTCTCTCTTTCAAATAAAAAAATAAAATCTTAAAAAAAAAGGACGCATGAATCCTACTCTTAAGTGAAACCTTAGGGGATATGTAATTTAATTTTCTACACTGACAAATTTCCTACAGTATTTCTGGAAAGTGGCTGGTCAGCTATGGCTCAATACCTCTAGCGATTGGGATAGAAACTTCTTTTTTCATTCAGCCCTAACTTTGAATAATATTTTTTCCCCTGTTGTTTCAAAATTAATTTCCCTGTAACTTTCATGCATTTATCTCAGTTTTGCTATCTGATGAAAAACATTTAGTTCTTATTTAGAATATCCTTTCATATTTATGAATCCCCTAAATGTTTTCTTCTATAAGTTAAATATCCTTTATTTGTTCCATATATAATATGATTTCAAGCTCCTTCACCATCCTGGTTTTCTTCTGTAGATGTAATTTACAAAATTATTGTTCTAAAATATTGCCCTCACAATTGTGTATAATGAATGTTTTAGGGTACTGCTTAATACTCCTAGTAGTGGGACTGTTAACCACATTGTTCTAGAATATGTTTCTTAATATTGCTTAAGATGGAATTGCTTTTTTGGAGCAGGCATGCCACACTGTTGACTATAACTCAGGGCTAACTAAATGCTCATCCTATAGTTATATAGTTTGAATATATTAGAAATTTACTTTGATAATTGTTACATATTATCTTAACTGAGCTGGACTTCCTTAGGATATTATATAACCCCTGAGTGAGCTTCAGGGATTTTGAGCTTCATTAAATTATATTTATATGTTTGACAAATGTACCCATTGTATTTTTCTGGGTCCACAACTTTTATCAGATTCTTTAAGGGATTACTAATGCTTAAAGATTTAAAATTGCCACTAATCATATTGTTCTAGTTGCAAACTATCTTTTTGGACGTTAATTCTCCAATCATTGTTAGCTATCCCTCATGGGTTTATGTTTATCTGGAGACGAAATAAATATTTTATCATGTATTTGTCTAATTCACTGATCTAAAAATTAAATAGAGGAACTTTCCACTTCTAGCAATTTTTAGACAAGGTGATTCAAATAAATGCTCTCTCTGAGAACATAATATCTGGAGAAAGTATAAAAGTAAGATCTGAGAGAGGAAGGAAACCAGAATGGTGAGCTTGGCATTTGTAGCTACACTTCTCCTGGAGGTTCTGCTGATTCCAAAATGATGGCTGAGAGGCCAATAAGCATATTGCGAGGTGTTCAACATTACTTTGCAAGTTTTATGCTTAAGATTTGTACACTTTAGTATATGTTTTACTTCACTAATATAGAAGTCAATTAGATTAAAAAATTTTTTTTTTAAGATCTTATTTATTTATTTGACAGAGAGAGAGAGACATCGAGAGAGGGAACACAAGCAGGGGGAGTGGGAGAGGGAGAAGCAGGCTTCCTGTGGAGCAGGGAGCCCTATGCGGGGCTCGATCCCAGGACCCTGGGATCATGACCTGAGCTGAAGGCAGAAGGCAGACACTTAATGACTGAGCCACCCAGGCGCCCCTTCAATTAGATTTTATTAGATAGAAACAGATGAAGAGATAATGTGCAAGCAGGTTAGTGGAAAATATCCAGAATAAAGCACAGAGAGACAAAAGGATAGAAAGATACAAAAGAAAACTTAAAAGAGATAAGGGCTATGATGGAAAGTTCTAACAGATGTATAATTTCAGTTCTGGTAGTAGAAATAAAAGAGGATGATGCAGAAGCATTATTTGAAAAGATACTGGCCAAGAATTTCCAAACATGATAAAAGACATAAAGCCACAGGTTAAAACACAACAAATGATGAAAACTATACCTATACTTATCCTAGTCAAACTTTTGAAAGCCAACAATAAAGAAAACCATGAAAAATCACAAAAGCAGCCCCACAAAAGACTATTACCTTCAAAGGAGTAGCAATAAGAAGTATGACTGGATTTTGAAAGCCAAGAGTGAAAATGAGAAGACCATGGATTTAAAGGGCCATAATAAAATAATGGCCCATATAGAATTCTATACTTGGTGAAAATTTTCTTCAAACTTAAGGCAAAAGTTATTCAGTTGAGCACTTATTCAAATAGGGTATGCTGTTTCTCAGCAGTGTCAAAAATTCTAAGAGTTTTTCACTTTTTGCATAAGCCATGGTAGAATTTTGATGCAGAAATGGACCATTATTCTGATCAGTGTTTTCATCTGCTAATTGGCAGGTCTAAATTCAAGGAAATGTTTGCTGTGGTACTCAAAATATATCCTAAGTTATTAAAAATAAATCTGTAGTAAGATTAAGCTCTTTAAATTTAAAAGAAATGAATTTTTAAAACCCAGGGTGAATTTGGAAAGCTCATTGAAATTTATTTTGAAAATAACTGAGTTTGAAAGTCATGAGATTGTTTTGTTATTTGATTTTTGAACACCTGAGGGTTTTTTTTTTTTTTTGCACTGCTTTAAAAAATTTTATTTCAGTGCAACCGTAACAGACCAGAGTAGGTGTGAAACCCAAAGATGGGAGCACCATATCTTATCATTGCTTCCCCAGAAGCCGAAGCAAAGATACAGCACTGAGAACACATAGACTGATCTTTCCTATTTCTGAGACTACATGAGAAAAAGGCATTTTTCTAACTAAAGTCCGATCATAACATTTTCATTTAAAGTCACTGTCTCAAATTGCAACCTGCAGGTGAACCACAAAACTGCTATGATGCCTCTAAGCCTCGTATTTCTTAAGGACACGGGCCAAAATGTCCAATTTAAAGAAAGAGTGGTATTTCACAGATGTCATGAGGCACTTGCTTAAACAGAAAGGAGAGCTTTAAAATGCAAATGATACTTTGTGAAATTTTTTTTAAGCACTAAAAAGAAGGCTGAGGGAGGAAATTACAAAGATTATAGAACACATGATTTTTTTAATCCAAGAAAATATTTAAAAGACAGTTTATCACTGCTTTTTTTTTTTTAGATTTTATTTATTTATTTGACAGAGACACAGCGAGAGAGGGAACATAAGCAGGGGGAGTGGGAGAGGGAAAGGGAGAGGGAAAGCAGGCTCCCTACCGAGCAGGGAGCCCGATGTGGGGCTCGATCCCAGGACCCTGGGACCATGACCTGAGCTAAAGGCAGATGCTTAACGACTGAGCCACCCAGGCGCCCCAGTTTATCACTGCTTCTAACTTGAGATGGGACAGTTATTCCCTATTTTTAGAAGTCCTTTTTAAATTATAGCATGAATCAATTAATAATTACATGTGTGATTAGAATTATGATTAATTGTATAATTATCATTATACAATTTATAATTACATAATTAGCAACTATACATTATCACATAGTTAACACACAGGTATATGAAAGCAAAAAGAATTACCTCATATATAATTTGTATTTAAGTTCAGCAAAAACTAGCCCAAAGAAGAGATCAAAGATAGTCTTCCCTTATTAAATACATAACCAGTTCCTTGCTGGTGCCAGTACAATTACAACAATCAAAGGTTTATAGCAACCAAGTGAATGCTGAATCAAGAAAAAGGCAACTTAGAAATGGTAGCAAAGTTTGCGGTATTATTTTTTACTTGTCCTTGCTCCATCTCTTCCCAGCTCTGAGGCAGTCTTGAAGTAGTAGCCCATATTGTGAGTATCTATCCCTGGATCTAGAGAGAGCAGAGCAGATCTTAATTAGAAAATTATTGTATATTTATGTTTTAACCTACTTGGGAGCTACCTGGAGGATTGACACAATATGCTCATCTCTGTTTCACTTAACTCCTAACTCACTCAGGTCAGAAAAGCAAATTATATCTCTGATAAGAATTTAAATCCAGAATATGTAAGGGATTCCTACAATTTAACAACAAAAGACAACCCAATTCAAAAATAGGCAAAGTATTAGAGATTTATTCAAAGAAGATAGACAGTAGGCAATAAACACATGAGAAAAACACTTAACATCATTAGTCATTAGGGAAATTGCTAGGACAGCTATAATAAAAATAATGGAAAATAAATGTTAGTGAACATGGAAACAAATTGGAACCCTTAGACATTGCTGGTAGGAATGTAAAATGGTGCAAGCACTATGGAAAACAGTTCGGCGATTCTCAAAAAGTTATACAATTACCATATGATTTAGTAATTCCACCCCTTGCTAGATACCCACAAGGATTGAAAACTGAGACTTAATCAAATATTTGTACACTAGTGTTTAATGCAGCATTATTCATTATTCATAATAGCTAAAAGGTGGAAACAATCCAAATGTCCATCAACAGATGAACAGATAAACTTTGGTGTGTGTGTGTGTGTGTGTGTGTGTATATATATATATGTATATATATACACACACACACATATATATGTATACATAATATATGTTATAATATATATGTATATATGTATATATAATAACATACATATATATACATAATATATATATATAGTGGAATATCAGTTATGAAAAGGAATGAAGTTCTGATACATGCTACAATATGGTTGAACCTTGAAAACAATATGTTAAGGAAGTAAGCCAGACACAAGAGGATAAATACTGTATAATTCCACTTATGTGAAATAACTAGTACAGGTAAATTTATAGAGACAAAAAGTAGTTAGAGGTTACCAGGTATTAGGGAAAGGGAGGAATGAATGGTGAGTTATTACTTAAATGAGTACAACATTTCTGTTTAGAATGATGAAAAATTTCTGGAAGTAGTGATAGATGGTTGTAGAACATTGTGAATGTAATTAACACCACTGAATTATATACTTAAAATAGTTAAAAATGACAAATTTTTGTTTTATGTAATTTACCACAATAAAAAAGTTAAAGGATTAAAAAAAAACCAAACTTACAGGGTTTAGCTAAAGCTGTTACTCAAGAGTAATTTATAATCTGAAATGACTAATAGAAATGAAGGCTCCATCTGGAATTATTAGAAAATGAACAGCAAATTTCCACCTGGAATGATTACAAAAAGAATGAAGAAGAACAATAAGAGCAGAAACAAATACATTAGAATGTTAGCATAAAGTGGAATCAAAGCCAAGAAGTGCGCCTTTAAAAAGGCTAATAAAATTGACAACCCCTGACAAGAATGATAAAGTATAAGAGAGAATGCATGAATAACCAATTTTAGGAATGGATGATAGTACATCACTATAGATCATACAAATATTTGCTAGATTGTAGGATATTGTGAAAAATTTGATACAAATAAATTTGGAAATTTAGATAAATTCGCAAATAGAACATTTTACCAAACTGACTGGCACAAGTAGTAACAGAAACCTGTAACTTTATAATTAACCTTGTTCACAAAGAAACCTTCATGGCTAGTTGGTTGGTGAATTTTACCAAACACTCAAATAATAACACCAGTCTCACATAGGTTTGCAGAGTGGAAAAAGAGGGAACAACTTCCCAGTTGATTTTAATAAGATCATTACCTAAATAAGATAAAAAACATTATAGACTAATGTTTCTCTTGAATTTAGCTACTATAATTTGAAATTAGTATCAAATCCAGTGGCATGTGAGAAAGATACTACATCTGACTAAATTTAACTTATCTTAGGAATACAAAGTTGGTTTAACTAGAAAATCAATAAATGTAATGCATCACATTAACAGAACATAATAAAAAAACTATATGAGAAGAAGCCAATTGATATAAATCAGCATCACTCTAAGATTAAAAAAAAGGATTAGGAAATTAGGAATAAAATGGCGTTTACAGTAACATCATACTTAATGGCAAACGTTAAACACTTTATTAAGAAGACAGGGATGTTTGCTATAATACCTTCTACTAATCTTTGTATTGGACATAGTAGCCAGTGCAGTAATGCAAGAAAAGTAAATGAAAGGTGTTAGGATTGGCAGTAAAGAAATAAAACTTTAATTATTCCCAGATTATATGATTGTGTATGTAGAAAATCCCAAAGAATCTATGTATAAATTATAAGTTCAGCAGTGTTGTTGGATGTGAAGTCAATATGCATTAACTGTATTTCTGTAAATTAGCAACAATTAGAGAATGAAATTTTTAAAATAATTTGTACAAGAGCATAAAAAATAAATACCTAATGAAAGAGGTATAAAACCTCGACACTGAAAGAAAACAAAAATAAACCATTATTAATAGTTTTTAAAGACAAATAATTGGAAGGATATACCATGTTTATTGAAGACTCAGTATTGTGAACATGTCAGTACTCTCCAAACTGATTTATAAATTCAGTATAATCCTAATCAGAATCTCAGCCATTATTGTTTATTGTGACACTTGACAAGCTGATTCTAAAATGTATATGGAAATGCAAAGTACCAAGAATGGCTAAGATGATCTTTAAGAAGACCAAAATTGGAGACTTACTCTCTAGGATATGAAAAATTATTATAGAGCTACAATAATTATGATAGTGTGGTTTTAGCACAGAATAAACAAATGGGTCAATGGAATAGAATGGAGCAGATCTTCTCACCCAGAAAATTTAAACCCTAATGGCCTAAGGCATCTGTTATCTGTAGTGAGTTAACTAACCTCCTATCGATCTAGAACAATACCAACTATATACTATGAGAAGATTAAAATATAGTTACTCAGTCTTCTGTGCAGCTTAATTCTCTTATGGAACCCCAGTTGAGGAAGGATGGATATATTCAAAAACAGATCCATGCATAGATGCACACTTCAACTTCATGACACTGCAGGGCACTGTCACTGGCCTGGTGCTGCAGAGCATTCAGAAATGGACAGTTTTATAAAATGGTACTGGATCAATTCAATAGCCATATGTATAAAAATGAACTTGATTTTCACCTCACACTACACACAGAAATCAATTCTTGAATGACTATAGTCTAAAAGTCAATGGTGAAACGAAGTTTTGAGAGACTAATATAAGAAAATACCTTTATGTCTATGCAGTAGGCAACCTTTCTTAAAACATGACACAGAAGTCATTGACAATGAAGAAAAAGATTGGTGAATTAGAATACTTCTCTTTATCTAAAGAAACCACGGTGAGAGTGAGTACAGACTGGAATGAAATATTTCCAATGCATATAAGCAACAAAAGACTTGTATCAAGAATATATAAAGAACTTTTATGCAACAATAAGAAGTAGACAATTTAGTCTAAAGATGGGCAAAAAAATATTGAACAAAAACTTCACAGAAGATGTAGAAAGGACTCAAACATATGAAAAGGTCTCAGTTTCATTCTAATAATAGGGAAACAAATTAAAACCCCAATGATATATTACACACCACAAGAGTGGTTAAATTGAAAAAGAATGACAAGACTACAGAGTGCTGCTGGGATGTGTAGCGGTGTAAGCACTCTGAGTGCAAAGCTGTGCAAAGCATTGGAAAGGTGGCATTTTCTTCTATATTTGAACATAGCCTACCTGTGACTCAGAAATTTCACTCCTAGGTATATAACCAATAGAAATGGGTGTACTTGTCCTTCAAATGAAGGTCATTTATTTGCATGTTAGTTATTTGGAATTTGATGCACTTTGTTTTGGAGAGGTAATATATATTGTGATTGGGTTCGTACATTGGTTTACAAATATTAATACCTAACTCTAACAAAAACCCTTGTAAATATATCGCAGCCTATCAGAGTAAAATATATAGACTAACCTAGAAACTTAATCCTCATTTATTATTTTTATGAAAGAAAGCAATCTTGTGTCATATATATATACATTTACATCTACAACAGGAAGGGCAAGAAGGACACATCACAACACCAAGAATAGCTCTCCTCTTACCCATGATGACTGTCTCTTTGGAGGTATAGGGTACTTGTAAGTTGTTTATAATTAGGTGAGTGCCTCTTCTAGTAAGAATTAAGATGTGTTCGGGGCACCTGGGTGGCGCAGTTGGTTAAGCATTCGACTCAGCTCAGCTCAACCCTGTTATCTCAGGGTTGTGAGCTCAAGCCCTGCATTGGGCTCCAGGCTTAGTGCAGAGTCTGCTTCAGACTCTCCCTCTACTCCCCCCAGCCACTCTCTCTCTCTCTAAAATAAATAATAAACCTTAAAAAAAAGAAGAATTTGTGCATCCAAGTAACATCTAAGGACCCTTCCAACTCAGAATTCTCATATTCAGAATTCTGGCACATTAAAATGCAAAGTTGTATATGGTGTTTTGTTTTCCACTGTAGCTAGGGAAGGGATAGATTCAAAAGCAGTTTAGAGATTATCTGAGGGCAATCCTCATTTTTAACAGATAAGCAAACAAGCCCAGAAAAGTGAAGCAAACTTGCCCATGGTCATTCCTCTTCATCATCATCATCAAAAAATAGTTACCATTTATAGTGTTTACTATGTAACAGGTGCTTTTCTAAGCTTTTTATATGCATTAACTAATTCCCATAGCTAACCCTTCTACAGATCACAAAACCGAGGTATAAAATTTAAGCAACTCGCTTTAAACCACTCCACTCCAGTTCTTTTAGCTCGATAGCATTGGTAGCTGGACAGAAGTTTTAACCAATATTGATAAACCATCTTCTCTCTGAGTCATACTCTGGCAAAAATGTTTTTAGTGATGATTATTGGAAATAAAAGGGTTGTTTTGTGGAAAATTAATTATGCCTCATTTCATATGCATTCTGATTTTTCTTTGAAGGGAGGAAAAGATTTTGTTTTCAAGGTATTTAATAATATCACAGACCTGTACCTCTGAAACAAATAATACATTATATGTTAAAAAAAAAAAAAAAGATAGCAGGAAGGGAAGAATGAAGGGGGAAGATCGGAGGGGGAGACGAACCATGAGAGACTATGGACTCTGAGAAACAAAGTGAGGGTTCTAGAGCGGAGGGGGGTGGGGGGATGGGTTAGCCCAGTGATGGGTATTAAGGAGGGCACGTTTTGAATGGAGCACTGGGTGTTATGCACAAACAATCATGGAACACTACATCAAAAACTACTGATGTGTAATGTATGGTGATTAACATAACATAATAAAAAAAAAAACCAAAAAAAAAATCTTTTACATTTAGGAAAAAGTTCTTTTAAATTTTAGATATAGACCTTTAAAATAGTAAGAAATATGGTCCTCAATCATAAATTTCTGTCTTTTTTTTTTAAACAGTATTGAGCTCAGAGAATTGGAGAAGAAATTAAAAGCAGCTTACATGAATAAAGAAAGGGCAGCTCAGATTGCAGAGAAGGATGCCATTAAATACGAGCAAATGGTAATCATGTTTCTGGTCATTATGTTTTCTATATTCTTAGCTTCATTTAGAAAACCAAAAATAGACCAATTTTGTGAAAATTGTCACATACTATAAAGAATTTACACTGCTAGGTTTCTTAAATACTTTTATACTTTTAAGATCCTTAAGGCATGGGAACTCATAGATTATTTAATAGTAATTTAATATTAGAGCCTTTCGGAGGCACACAGAATGAGGTTGCTGTTTAGAATGAATAGCTATTCTCAGTAAGTCTAAGCATTCCTTGTGGTCTCTTACTGATTATTCTTTGACAAATCAATACAGTATAAGTTGTTAGTGTGATCAATAATATTTGAGAATGTTATTAAATTTTGTAGTTGTTAAATGTTTTAAAAATTAAAATATTTTATAATTTTAGGCAGGAAACTTGCCTGTGTTTTAAGTAGCTACCTCTTCTTCTCCTGTTTCTATTTTTATCCCTTTCTAACTCCTGACATAACTGCCAAGTTCAGGGCAAGAGTTATTCTTGGGCAAAAGAGTTTCAGACACATTTACCAGTGGTGTTATACAGTAAACGTAGAATTGGGTTTATTGAGTTAACACTTTAAACCATCATACCATCACGTGAGCCCTCATGGTCCCATGGAAAGGCTAGATGTAGATGAAAAGGTCTGACTGCAATATTACATGGTCTTGTAAGTTCTTTTCTCTTGTTTCTCTATTATTATGTAGAGCATTTTGGTGGTAGAGTTTCCTCTTTTCTAGATCCCTTTCAAAGATGTCTGTCATACAGCTATTAAAGGGAAGAGGTAGAGGTAAATGTTCTGGCTTTTAAAGTTGGTCTGAATATATTATAGGTTAAAAAGAAAAAAGCAAGCTGCAGAAAAATCAAGTTGGAGAGTAATATGTATCACGGACCATTTTTATTTTTTAAACCTGTATGTGTATATCAACCTATGTGTAGATATCAACACACACACATGTTCACACACACATACAATTAGAGGAATAATATCAAAATACTTAACCAGTGCAGTGTGATAGAGGCATCTAATATGATGAGATGCTGGCCCTAGCGATCTGTGTATGCGTGTGTGTTAGTATAGGAAAACTCTGGGGGATTGCACAGCCGGCTACTGACTGGGATTGCCTTTGGTGAGACGGGTTGTAGGACAGAATGAGGAGACTTCATTTCCTAAGCCATGTAGTTCTTTTCTAAGCTTGCAAAAATAAAGTAGAACGTAAACAATGTACTCTTTGGCTAGTAGCTTGCAGTTTTACCCTGATACTTGAGGTTTCTCAAAGCAACTGTACATTTTAATCTGACTCCTTAAAGAATTGCCGCTATTTTCTAAATAAAATTGGTCCATAAAAGTTAAACTGAAATAGTCCTAGCTCTTGACTAGGTGTCGAGATATCTAGGTGCCAGTTTGGGTTCTGTCTTTCTGAGCTTTAGCCTTATCTGTGAAATGAGAATATTGTATTTCTATGTGTACAGCAATGTGTACATAAATGTTTTTATCATTTCACATTTTTTTAAAGAACCTAGTACAGCATGTGATAAGAAAATAGAAGCAGAGAAAAGTGTTTTGGTCAAGTCATATTAATAGTGTATGTGGTAAAGGCTTCAATTAGATCAGGAATGGCATTCAGCATTCATATTTTAATCTGTTTCTTCTTGTCTGATGCTATTAACCATTCTAGTGTTTGAATTGTGATCATAATGGTAAAAGGTAATAAAAATTGCCTCAATATATTTAATTTACAACTTATTTGGTTAATGATTTCAAAATGCTCAAAACAAATAAGGGGTTTAACCTAGTTAAGAAGCAAGATTGTCTCTAACTCAGAGGAAATGGTCTTGAATGAGTGAATTAAAAGCCACAGAAAACAGACACGGTGGTATATATGACTCTTTTAAGTTGAAGTGATTATAAAGGGCATTTAATAAATGAGAAATGACAGACTTCAAAGGCCAGTGGCAAGAAAAAGTTTAGGCTGGGAGAGACATAAGAGTTGCTCAGAGCTGTTTAATAGTAGACCTATCTGAAAAAGAGTACCATCCTTGCTGTAAATGGCAGCTGATACACAGTGGAGCTAAGAATTGCCTATATCAACTTTTAAATAAAAGAAAAAGAGGACTGCTGCTTTTTAAACATAGTATTAATAAAGTACTTCTAATTTTATTTGCTGTTTTTCAAATGTGGAGTTATCAGTTATCTTTATCCTGTATTTCCTTGAGACCTACTTGAAGGAATGGGAAAGCCTCTTTAGGGTTTGGACTCATCATTCAAACCCTTCAGGTGACAGTACCTTTCCTTAGCTTTTTATCTTGACAGATGAAAATATTTTATGCAGTAGGCTGTATGATATTCCATTACATATTAATAGAAATATTCTATTATACTGTGCTCACATTTGAAAACAGAAAGATGAATTTTGTTTTAATAACAGAAACATGATGCTGAAATAGCTAAAACCATGATGGAAGAACACGAGAGAGCAATTAAGGAAGAAAGTGCTGCAGAAGACAAACGGAATAAAGTAAAAGCACAGTATTACCTTGATTTAGAGAAACAACTTGAAGAACAAGAAAAGAAAAAGCAGGAAGCGTATGAGCAGTTACTAAAAGAGAAACTCATGATTGATGAAATTGTTAGGAAAATCTATGAAGAAGATCAATTGTAAGTTTATCCCAGCTTCTTTACATGCCTAAACATTGAGATTCGATTTATCTTAAGCTTGTTTGAAGACGTAAAGCAACTGAACAGTGCCTAGTACATAGTAAGTCCTCAATAAATGTTACAGTCATATAAACTGAGATCAACTCCTGTTTATCTTTGTAAGCATAATTACCTGATAACAAATGCTTATTAAGTAACAGAATGATTAAACCTTTGTTTTGTTAAATATGCCCATATCGTGCCAGAGGACTTGTATTCTGATCATTTCTTTGCCAGACAGCTGAAGTGGAGAGTGCTGCTAGGCTTGTGTAAACAGGTTGTTGGCCTTTCTGAAATGAGATGCATAAAACTTCTTTAACAGTTTAGAGGAGAGGTATAAGTAGTATTTTACTCAGAATATTCATACCTGTCGTTATATTTAGTGGCACATAGTGGATACTCAAAATGTTTGTGGTGTTAATGAATGAATAAACTGTAAGTATAAAAGCTGTGGGGCGCCTGGGTGGCTCTGTCAGTTGAGCGTCCGACTCCTGATTTTGGCTCAGGTCATGATCTCAGGGTCGTGAGACTGAGCCCCACGTAAGGCTCCACGCGCAATGGGGAGTCTGCTCGAGATTCTCCTCCCCTGTCCCTCCCCGCCTTGTGCTCCCTCCCTCTCTCTCTCTCAAATAAATAAATAATAAGAAAAGCTGTTTTTGCCCACATTATTATCAACCAAAGGAAATGACACATTTTTCAATATTATTTCTGTTACTATAAAACGGCACTCACTATTGCTTTTTAGGGAAAGACAACAAAAGTTAGAAAAAATGAATGTAACTCGAAGGTATATAGAAGAGTTTCAGAAAGAGCAGGCTCTCTGGAGAAAGAAGAAACGTGAGGAGATGGAAGAAGAAAACAGAAAAATCATCGAATTCACCAACATGCAGCAACAAAGAGAAGAAGATCGGATGACAAAAGTTCAAGAAAATGAGGAAAAAAAGCTACAGCTTCAGAACATGGTATTAAAATAACCACTTCTTTAACACTAGAGAAATTCTGAAATACTTCTTATAGAATTTGTTTCCGATTAATGTTTGTGTGTTTCTTTAAAAATTTAATAGCTGACTCAGAAATTGGAAGAAATGCTGCGGCAACGTGAAGATTTGGAACAAGTGCGACAAGAATTATACCAGGAAGAACAAGCTGAAATACATAAGATGAAACTAAAAGTAAGTTTTGGAAATGGAAAGAATGATTAACATAGAGAAGAATATCATTTTGAGATGAAGCAGTAGAAAAACGGTAGATCTAAACCCAACCATATTGGTAATTACATTATGTATAAATAGTATAAACACTAAAATTAGGAGTGCCTGGGTGGCTCAGTCGGTTAAGCATCTGCCTTTGGCTCAGGTCATGATCCCGGGGTCCTGGGATTGAGCCCCACATCGGGTTCCCTGCTCAGTGGAGAGCCTGCGTCTCCCCTTCCTTCTGCCCCTCCCCCTGCTTGTGCTCTCTCTCCCTCTCTCTCTCTCTCTCTCTCAGATAAGTAAATAAAAGCTTTTAAAACAAAACAAAACAAAAACCCACTAAAATTAGAAGAAGAATTTTCAGGCTGGATAAAAAAAGCTAGACCTAGGCAGCAGTTAACAGCATAAAAGGCGTGATTCAACTGTTTTATCTATAAGAAACACAATTTAAAGGAAGACATATAGTTTAAAAACAAAAGGCTGGAGAGAGATATACTAAACACTAATCAAAAGCAAGTTAGGGTGGAAATCATGATGCTAATAAGGGTAGATTCATCTAGAGGATATAACAGCCCTAAAGGTGGATGAACCTAAATAAAGCTTCAAAATGGATGAAATAAAACTGAAAAGAGAAAGAAACAAATCTGTAATTATAGTTGAGGATTTCAATATTCCTTCTCATTAGTATATAGAATAAGTAGAAAACCACAGAATATAGTGTTGAATAATACCATATCCTGACCTCAAGTCAGGATGACTTGCCAGTTTTCTAATTGGGTTGCTTATTCATTTATTGTAGAGTTTTGAGAGTTCTTTATGTATTCTAGATGCTAGTCCTTTGTCAGGTGTGTAGGTTTACATATATTTTCTCTTAGTCTGTAGCTCGTCTTTTCATCTTCTTAACAGGGTCTTTCTCCAAGCAAATGTTTTCAGTTTCTGTGAGGTCCAGTTTACCAATTTTAATTTTTATAGATTATAATTTGACATCAGTTCTAGGAAGTTTTTGCCTAAATCCTGAAGAATTTTTTTTCTAAAACCTTTTTACTTTTACATTTATATCTGTGATCTGCTTTTGGTTTTTCTAGTTCACCGACTTTTAATATCAGCTTTCTTGAAGTATAATTGACATATAAAATTGTAAGATATTTAAAGTATACATTATGGTGATTTATGTTTACATTGGGAAATGATTCTCTCCATCTAGTTAATTAACATCTTCTATCACCTCACATATTTATCTTTTTGATGAGAGCATTTAAGTTCTACTCTTAGCAAATTTCAGTTATACAATACAGTATTATTAACTATAGTCACTGTGTTTTACATTAGATCCTCAGACCTTACTCATCTTATAGCTGAACTTTGTACCCTTTCACCAACCTCTTCCTATTTCCCCTGCCCTCCAGCTTATTATTTCTGTCTTATTATATACAAAAATTAAATGAATGAGACAAAAAAACTGAAACTACAAAATTTCTAGAAGAAAACATAGCAGAAAGACTTTATGACCTTGAGAAGGGTGAAGATTTTTTAGTAGGCTAAAAAAGGCATGACCCATAAAGGAAAAAGTTAGAAATTGGGTTTCATCAAAACTAATAACTTCCTAACACTTAGGAAAATGTAAATGTAAGCCACAGTCTGGGAAACAGTATTCCCTACATGTATCTTTTTTTTTAAATTTTATTATGTTATGTTAATCACCATACATCATTAGTTTTTTTATTATGTTAATCACCATACATTACATCATTAGTTTTCGATGTAGTGTTCCATGATTCATTGTTTGCGTATAACACCCAGTGCTCCATGCAGTATGTGCCTTCTTTAATACCCATTCCCTACGTGTATCTTACAAAAACTTTTTATTCAGAATATAGAAAGAATGTGTATAACTCAATAATAGGATATAAAGAACCCAGTTTTTTTCATGAACAAGAAGTCAACAAACATTTCATAAAACAAATATATGAATAGCCAATATACAGTAAATTGTTAGCTATTAGTATTATTTTCAATATTTTTCAGCTATATCAAAACAGATTTTAGATATACTGTTTTATCAGGAGGAAATAGATACCATAGTATTGATATCAAAGCCAATTGCATGTATATTCTTAATGATTAACTGCATATAAGAATGTAAAATATGTACATTTCTTTTTAAGAACAACTTAATGTAATCAATTTATATATATCTAATATCAAATTACCCAAAAAAGTTAAGAATAAAATGATGGATGAAGGCATAACAGGTATATATGAACAAATGAAGCAGACAGGCAAGGTCATCATCACATAAGGAGAACATCAAATGAATCCCAGATATCACAGATGAAAGGTATAATTGATAATGAAGGTTTTACAGAGTAAACATTTAATTTTCTATGAAACATTGCATTGAAGTATATAACTTTAAAAGCTATTAAATCTCCAAGGAAAATTTACTAGAATAACACAAGGGGAAATTGTGTTTAACACCACTATATTTTCATCTTTTAACTGAAAATCTAAAAATACTCTTTTCAATTATTGGTTGAAGAGGAAATCTGCAGGTAATTAAGAGGATGAGATTACTACATATCAAAATCTTATCAGATTTATAAAACTGATCTCTGAGGCAATTATTAAACAAGAAACATTGGTAAAACTTATCTAGGCAGCCAACTCAGTAACTTAGATAAACAATACAAATTCAAATATGAGGCAAGAATATGGAAGGAAATCATAAAGATTCAAGAGGAAATTTCCTAAAAGCCAGGAAAACACATTAGCATTAATTAATCCAATTACTTAGTATTGGGGGGCAAAGCTTATACTCTGGAAAAACATACTAAAAGAGAAAAGCAAAACCAAAACGAGAAGGACTAAAGGGTCTATAAAGGAAAAAGATTAGAAAATAGTGAAAGGTGGGGCGCGACTCTTGGTTTCAGCTCATGTCGTGGTCTCAGGGTTGTGAGATCGTGGGATGGAGCCCCACATTGGGCTTCATGCATAGTGTGGAGTCTGCTCAAGATTCTCTCTCCCTCTCTCTCTGCCCTCCCCCCTCCACTCTCTCTAAAATAAATAAATCTTTTTAAACAAATAGTGAAAGGGTCATTCAACTGTATACTCCTAAAATGGGGAAAATATTCATGGCACAATCTTCTGCATTAAAAATATAGTGATTTCAAAAAATGTGGAAAAAGCAGACAAAATAAGATCAACAAGGATATATCCTCTATGAAAAGCTTTTCTTGGCCTGCCTCATACCCTCTTAGCCCCACGTTTGGTTTCAGTGACAGCTGTGGAGAACACTTGTGGGGGCTTACACTGACTCTGCTGACAGTTTCCTCAAGTGTGGTGGTGGGGGCTGGTGGGAGTTAACACCCTCTGGGGCATCCCTCAGCCAACAGGGGACAGAAATTAAGGGCTGAATGCTGCTTCCTGTCAACCTTTGGGACAGACTTGAAAGGTGCTCCGCGCATTCCTCACAAGGTCCTAGCAGGATTAAGCCACAGCTGCCCACACAGTAACCAGGTCAGTGATGCCCCCATGTGTTGACTTTTCTTCCTTCCCTATTTCTCTCTGCTTGTCCCTTGCTGCTGCTTCCTGAGATCTTCTTCTCTCATGAAATATGTATACACAAATATTTGTCTAAGGCTCTGCTTTCAGAGGAGAACCCAGACCAAGATACCTCTAAAAGTTTACAGATCAGAGTTAGTTTTATAGCAAATTATTTCAAACCTTCAGTGAATAGCTATTTCTTAAACCATAATATGGGTTGTAAAATTATGTAGTCCATATTACATATATATATAAAATCCTGATCCAGACAGATCAAAGAGTTCAGGAATATTTTTCTAGTAGAAAAAAAAAAATAATGAATTGTGTTTTGTTTTGCTAACACTTCCCTGAGTTTTAGCCAGATGTCTTTACCACTGATTGCATCAGACTAAAATTTGTATGGGAGATGGATGCCAGGAGATGTGCACAGTTCATTTGGTTCAGTGTGTGTTTTCTGTGTGCAAGGTACTGTGCTAAGCTCTGGAGGAATTCTAAGCTGAGATCATATCTGCCGTCACTGAGCCCTCTGACTTGTATAGCTTACATGGCAGATGAACACAAAATATAATATCATAAAAACACTGTGGCCAGCATCCCAAAGTAAAATAATAGATATGATATATAAAATAATAAAAAAATATGCCCTGTAGGAATTTATTCTTCCTGAGGAGATAAGGCATGGGCATATGAAATAAAATTAAATGTTGGGAAAATTAAATGGTATCAAAGGTCCAAAAGACAGATATGTAGGAATTAGAGTGATTGGAAAAGGCTTTCTGGAGGTGGGATTTGAACCAATTAGATAGAGATAAGTGAGGAAAAAGAGGTTGAATATTCAAGATAATGAAAAGGTTACTATAACTGATATTCCAGATTGACTCACTTAAAACCCACTCCTATCCTTTTTGTCTTACTTTATTATAAAGACTATAAAGTTGAAACCACATTTCTCTTCTTTTAGCTAGAATTCTTCATAGGACCTAAGTTATCTCCTAAGTTATCCCCCCACCTCAAGGTGTGAAGATAGAAGTGGACAAAGTGAAGTTGCAGTCACACGTAGAAGACCGATCATGGGGTGTAGTTTTGGTAGAGTTACCATCATGGAATTTGAGCCATGATGGTTAACTCTACCAAAAATAAATGGTAACCAAGATGGCAGCTGGTTCCCTGGCCCTCTTGGAGGTTCTCTATGCCTCCTGCTGGCCTGTGGTAAATCCCTTATAGTTTGTGTTACCTATAAAAGCCCTGCCCATACAGCTGTTCTTAAGGCAATATTTTGAATGCCCTGAGGATACGGCTTACCTCCTGGAAATTGTGTTAGAATTAGGCATGGCTGGTTACAGTTGAGAAGGAATTAAAATTTACATCAGTCCTAATCGGATAGACAATAAAACAGAGTAGTAAAATGTTATCCATAGAATGTAGGTGTTAGATGGGTGGTCATTGTAAACATTTTTCCAATATGTTTGAAATTTTTTATTAATGAAATGTTAGGAAAATTAAAGCTTGTAGGAAAAGACCTTAACTGCTCCAAGTAAATTTGAATTTTCCCAAGAAACTTGTGATTGTCATTTCTAGGTTCTTATTCTGAAAAATATTTACCTGTGATCGGAACCACAGTTTCAGGCAAGATTCTAGAATGATTCTAGGGGGTACAAATTTCACAGACCACAGATTTAATAACTTCAGGTGTGCAAAAAAGTTTTTATATCAGCTCCTTCCAAAATATATACAAATTAAAATTTAAAAATAAAAGAAGGCAATCCAGAGGTAACATGTCCTTTATTCCAACGAGTCTTAAAAGGACGGGGAAAAGTGTCATCCTGAAAAGGCTTAATTTTTCAGTTTTATTTCATCTTGTAACACTGCACTCAAGCAAATTCTCTTCACCCTTTCTTTATAAATCTGCTGTAAAGAAACAGTTACAGAATTAATCTTTATATGGATTGTTGTTTAGGAGGAAGCAGAAGAGAAATTGAGAAAGCAAAAGGAGTTGAAGCAAAATTTTATAGAACAAATGGCCCTGAAGGAATTAGTACTCCAGGCTGCAAAAGAGGAAGAGGAGACCTTTAGAAAGGCAATGCTAGCTAAGCTTGCTGAGGATGATCGGATAGAACTGATGAATGCTCAGAAACAAAGAATGAAGCAACTAGAACACAGGAGGGCTGTGGAAAAACTCATTGAAGAGCGTCGCAACCAGTTCCTTGCAGACAAAGTAAGAAAAAGTGTTGTCTTTTTTGTTATTGTCACTGAACCAACAATCAGCTGCTCGTCCGTTTCTGCACTAAACATTTAACTGAGACCCTTGTATGTGCCAGATGCTGTTAGATATCTGTTGACTAATTATATGGTGTAGATATTTTCTGACCAATCATTTATTAATGCATCTAGAATATATTTATTGATGCTTTCTATGGTGCTACACACTGGTTGGCTGGTGTTGAGAACATAAGTACAACTAAGTCCACGATATCTAGGAGGTTATGGTCTTGGTTAAAGAAAATATATAAAAGCAGTCATTAGAAAGACAGGCCAAGTACACGTGATAAGAATCACACAGGTATGGGCATCTTGGTGTGGTAGAGAGGACACAGGTCATGAATGCACTGGGTGCTATTTTAAGGAAAGTGACTTTATCCAGAGGTACCCACTGAAGAATTAGGTAAGCTACACGGTAAGTTCTGCCCTTGGAAAGATGACTTGAGGAGGGGTACTGGGGGGAGACATGAGGGGAGTAAGACCGGAGACCGGGAGACCAGTTAGGACATTACCATGGTAAGTCTGTGATAGGTGGGGAAAGGCCGTGCAGATGGAGAAGGGTGCCACCTGAGACGCGAGGGAGATAGACTCAATGGTGCTTGGTGGCCAGTTAGGTCCGGAGTGGGGAGAGGATTATGGCTGCTGCTTCTGCTAAATAATACTGTTGCTCCAGCTTCAGTGAGGGGGTAAGGTCCTAGCGAAAACAAAGAGAAATAGATTTCAAGGGGGGAGATAATTCCATCTTGTGTGTATCGATTCTGAGGCCCCAGGGGGAGATTTCTTAGTTGGCAATGTAGATTTCGGAGTTGGAGAGGGAACTAGGTTTGTGCCTTTGGACACATCGATTTTTCTATTTTATGTTTCATTCATAAACCTGAAATAATACTTATGTAATCTGCCTCACTAGTTCGTTGAGCTTTGAGAACCAAATAAGATAATATATAAGTGGTTTGTAAACATGAACAGCTCTAAATATGAAGAGTGCAGATTAGGCATATGTATCTATTTTTAATTAATAGAAGTGGGAGCGGTTAACAACAAACATTTATTGAGCGTTTAACGTGTCATTCGCTATTCTAAGCTCATTACAAGCAAAGTGATAACTTTAAACTTTCAGCCTGTGAGTTAGGTACTGTTCTACCCCTATTTTAAGGATGTGGAAAATGAGCATAGAGAGATGATACATATATTGCTCAAGGTTTCACAGCAAGTGGCAGAGTGGGGATTAATAAGTTAACTATCGTAATGATGACCTTTTTCTGTATGGGTGGACAGGAAGAAATCTCGAGATATTCTTGTAATCAACAGATACTGACCTGCTATGCATTCTGCTGAGTGTTGGTGAGGGAACCAAAATAAATAAAAGTTAATTCTGGTAGCTTCTAGGGTAGTGCAAAAAATAGGGTATAGATTCCCAAAAGACTCGATTATATATAAAATTATACTAAGAATACATTTCTTAAATGTACAATGTAAACATATATAGAATTTGCTAGTTGTAATTTACTAATTGTGCAATACAGTTGACCCATGAACAGCACAGGGCTTGGGGTGCTGACCCCTCCCCCAGTCAGAAATCCACATTTAACTTTTGACTCCCCCAAAACTTAACTAATAGCCTACTGAGGACCAGAAGCCTTACTGATAACATAAAGATTCAATTAGCACTTATTTTATATATGTATTACATCCTGCTTTCTTTTTTTTTTTTTTAAATATTTTATTTATTTATTCATGAGGGACAGAGGGAGAGAGAGAGGGAGAGAAGCAGAGGGAGAAGCAGGCTCCCAAGGAGCAGGGAGCCCGATGCGGGACTCGATCCCAGGACCCTGGGATCATGACCTGAGCCGAAGGCAGACGCCTAACCATCTGAGCCACCCAGGTGCCCTTACATCCTGCTTTCTTAAAGTAAGCTAGAGAAAACATTTTTAAGAAAATCGTAAGAGAAAATACATTTATAGTACTGTATTTATTGAAAAAAAAATTACAGGTAAGGGAACCTGTGCAGTTCAAACCTGTGTTCACGGGTCAACTGTACATTTATGGTAGAACCATGTGGGTTTACTTGGAAATACATAAAAGATGAATAAAAGCAGAAGGCTTTTCTAAGTTGGCAACATATGGAATTACCACAATGAGAAATTTGAATGATAGGCAAAGGAGTTTAGATATGATACAATAGGAAATTAGTGATCATAACATGGTCTTTAGCAAGAGGAGAAGGTAGTAATTCAAGAAAGAGGTGATGAGGACCTGGAATAGGTTCACAGAGCAGTGGAAGAAGCAAGAAAGGGAAGAGTTTAATATTTTGAAAGGAAGAGGAGACTGGTATGACTTTTTTGGACCATGTAGGGTAGAGTGGAGGAAGGAGTCAAAATAACTCTAAGGTTTCAAATATGAGAAACTCAAATACCAAGTGCTGTTATGTTCTGAGGTGGAACAAAAAGATATAATTACTTCAGTTTTAATCATGGTGGGTTTGAAACAGAAATGCAAATTGAAAATATCCTGAAGGCATTTGACCCAGAGGAGCAAAGCTTAGATCAAATTTTCCTAGAAATACATATCTGGCATTAAGTAGCACAGAGAGAGAGGTTCAAGCTAAAATGATCCCTCCAAAGAATATATTATGAGAAACAATAAGGGGGCCAATCAAGTCTTGGCGAACATTCTTATTTGGGAGGAGGAGGAGGAGGAGGAGGAAAAAAACAATGACAAGACCAAGAGATGGTTAGAAAGGCAAAAGAATCTGGATGGTATATCACAGAAAACCAAGAGAGATCAGCTCTGTCTTTTGCCTGCTCCATGAGGTGTTGGGATACTTTGGCTCTCCTCTATTCTTACTTATTTCACGCCATAGTTCTGTTGCCATACTTCCAGATGTCTAAATGACATAGTTGGAAATATTGTAGGTGCCTTAGAATTTAGATTTCCAAAAGTGAACATTCCAGACAAACCTTTTCCAATTTCTGTAGCCTGAGTCTTGGTTAAAGACCACATATTCAGTTGGTCACCCGTGTCTATGACCTTGGAATCATTCCTGGATTTTTACTCATTCCTATCTAGTAATTTTTAGTCAGCCACCAAATTCTATTGACTTCACCTCAGCAATAAGTCTTACATCCAGTTTCTTTTCTTCATAACTTAGTTCAGACATTTAATACCATTCCTGTGGACTACTGAAATGGTCATCTACTGTTCTCCAGTCCATCTGCCACTAGTTACTATGGGTTTAAAAAAACTCATTATGTCTTCCTCCTGCTTAAACTTAAGTGGATTGCAGCATTAAATCCCAATTCCTTAGCTTTGATATAAACCAATCATGATTTACTCTAACCTTTAAGGGTTAACCTATAAACACCTAGCATTTTGCCTAGCATGTGGAAAATAATGTTTGTTGATTCAGTGAGGGTGAACAACACTGTCAAACAAGCAGAGCAGTCAAGGAGGATGAAAATTAGAAGGCTTTTGAAACTGATCAGAAGGCTTTGAATACTCTTTGCCTAGAAAGAGGTAGAAACAGTGACGAACCATCCCATCTCACAGCTTACAGAGCTAATTAGAAAGCTCCTAGAAAAGTTAGCAAGACAACTGTAAATGGAAATCAGATAAAACTACCTAAAGCATAGATACTTCAAACAATTTATCTTAATTTTCTCTAATGTAAATATTCCTAGTATGAAGCTGTGTGCTTCAAGCGTCCGTGAGACTGGGTCACGTCCCAAGGGCAAGGGTGGATTTTTACGATTTTAATCCCCCATTCCTTTCTAATCCTATAAGGCTGTAACTGTTTTTTTAGATTTTAGAGATACTTTTTTTTTTTTTAAAGGTTTTATTCATTTGACAGAGAGAGACACAGCAAGAGAGGGAACACAAGCAGGGGGAGTGGGAGAGGGAGAAGCAGACTCCTGCTGAGCAGGGAGCCCCATGCGGGGCTCGATCCTAGGACCCTGGGACCACGACCCAAGCTGAAGGCAGACGCTGAACAACTCAGCCACCCAGGCGCCCCTTTAGAGATATTCCTAAAGTAGTATCTACAATTCTGTCTAGCTCTAAAAAATTCATATGGTTAGTCAGACAAAAATCTGAAACTCCCCAGGAAATAGTTTCCTACTACCAGCTATGCAGAATTTGTTCTAAATGGACAAATTGATTCAGACTTTTCCATACTCTTTATCCTAATTTACTATAAAAATGTTTATTAGGATATTTAATGTGTTTACCACATCCTAAGAAGAGAAATCTTGTATTCTACCCAAATTAGAGACTGTACATCATTGGACAAAAACCTAACAAGTGAGCTTTCCTCCAAACACCATAGAACTTTCTTGCATCTCCTTTTTGTAAGGAACAGAACAGTTAGGATTAGGTTTGGCTACAGGTACAGAGTACCAAATTAATAGTGGCTTAGTAGATAGGGGGAGTTTATTCTCCCACATAAAAGTCTAAAGATAGGCAATTCAGGGCTGGATGGAGGCTTTTTCAGTCTTCAGGAACCAGGTTCAGCCTAGCTTTTCACTGTGGCTTCTACAGGGTATAGTCTTTATCTTCATGGTCTAAGTTGGATCTTCCCCCTTCATGTTTCAAGCGGCAGATGGAAAAGGTAAAGAAGGGACAAAGTGAGTATATGAGATTGATTCTCAGAATCTGCATATGATACTTCTGCTTATATTCCATTGGCAGAAACCAAGTCCTATTTGACCACACCTTACTGTAAGGTAGACTTAGAATGTAGTTTCAAAAAAAAATTCAGGTATAACAATTCCATGGCAGATTCTATTACCCTATTTGATCTTAGAGATAACATAAATAAGAGCTGATAACGCTGATTCAGGAACAAGATGGGTGAGAGTGTCTTTTCTCAATTAGCTGTATCAATGCTGTTTCTGATTCTGTAATGCCGATCATATCATAGTCTACAAAATATTCTTATGAGAAGCAATTACAGGTTTAAGTGGCATTGGATATGGATGTGTCCTAGCATCCTTCTTTAGCTTCATCTGGTAACTATGAAGAGTTATTAGGTAATGTAAAAGCTTGCCTCCCATTGTAGAAAAATAGACATACTCTTTTCTAGTTTGCAAGACTTTGACAAAGAGTGGTCTGAAGAAATGGACCCTAAGAAACTATGGTTATTGCAAAAACAAGCTTAGCATTAATACTACTTTAATTCTAGGTAGAAATTCACTGCTTCAATGGTCTGCCTTTAGCACCCTTCCCTTTCCAATAGGATTATTTGGGTACAGCACTGTAAGAGTTCTTTTAAGCCCTAGAACTTTTTTTAAAAAATATTTTTTAAAGCTTTTATTTGAGAGAGAGAATGAGACAGAGAGCATGAGAGGGGGGAGGGTCAGAGGGAGAAGCAGACTCCCTGCTGAGCAGGGAGCCCGATGCGGGACTCGATCCCGGGACTCCGGGATCACGACCTGAGCCGAAGGCAGTCGCTTAACCAACTGAGCCATCCAGGTGCCCCTAAGCCCTAAAATTTTTTAAAGCTGGTCCTCTCTTCCATAGTATATGGCACAGAAGCTTGGTGTGGTTATATAAGAGTATTCAGAACTCTCTCCTGAGAAACACTGATTCTTCTGTTGGAACTCTTGCTGCTACTCTTGTGCTTCATACAGGCTCTTAAAAATCTTAACATATATGGAAATATTTACCTTTTAGATATCCCTATTCTGTTTTATCCAGCTTTTGTTTTATACTGTAAGCGGCCTTCAGCACTTGGCATATGGTAAACATTACATAAATATGTGAATTAATTAGGAAATCCTTTCTTTGAAAATTTTTTCCTTGGTGATGAAGATATTGTCCTAAAAATATATACTTGCCTCCCTGAAATCCCAGGCATGACTATTTTTTTTTAAAGATTTTTTTAATTTATTTGACAGACACAGCGAGAGCAGGAACACATGCAGAGGGAGTGGGAGAGGGCAGGCTTCCCGCCGAGCAGGGAGCCCGATGCGGGGCTCGATCCCAGGACCCTGGGATCATGACGTGAGCCGAAGGCAGACTCTTAACGACTGAGCCACTATTGTTTTTGTAACTTCAAGGGAATAGTGACTGTAAAAGATAGAAATATGTTATATATATACTATGTAGTATTTTCTGAAGTTAGCATAAAAAATAGTTCATCAATTTTATCTAATTCACTGCGAGAATAGTTTTATTTGATGACTTCTTAAAAGATTAATGTATCCTGTGACAATAAAATTTTATTTACATTTCCAGCAACGTGAACTGGAAGAATGGCAGTTGCAGCAAAGAAGACAAGGATGTATTAATGCAATTATTGAAGAAGAAAGACTAAAACTTCTCAAAGAACATGCAACAAAGTTACTAGGATATCTCCCTAAAGTAAGTGAGATTTAACTCAAGGTATAATCTTCTTGACCTCCAATAGTGGGGATAATACATGCTAATTAGGATTTCAGAGGGCCTGGGTTTCACTTACTTCTGGCTGTTAAAAGCAGTAGTGGGATCTTAGGCAATCAGTGACACCTGTCTTTAAAATGAGAGTTGGTCTTGGCACATTCTTAGAAGTAGGAGCTAGATTTCCTGAATTTAAATTTTGGAAGTCTAAAACTAAAGTACCCTAAAGCAGTAGTGATACTTTGTACACTAAAGCTGATGACATACAGGAAAATCTTGTAATTGGTAACACTGCTAACAGACATGTGCTTGAACCGAGTCCCAGACAGATCTGCTTTCTAATGGGAGGTTATAAATAAGTACTAGGTAACCTGTTTTTTAAAAGTACTTCCAAAAGATAACATTTTCATGTATAAGTGAGATACATTCTGACTCTAAATGAAGTAACAATTGAGTTTCATAAGCCATATAAACATCTGGATGCATGTAAATAAAATTTCCATCCTTCAGATATAGAAATGTCATTTGATTGATTTGGAAGAATCAAGTGTGTATTTTGTTTTCAGTGCAGTGCTAAGGAAGGAGAAAGGGAAATGAGTAATTATTGCTTGTCCACAGGATGTTATAGTCTAATTGGTTGATAGGATTAATATGAAGTGATGTATTAATTTTAAAAAGACTATAAATTCTGGAGAGTTTGGGATTTAGATATTTTTAAAAGTAAATAATTGTGGAGATGGGGAGAACCTAAAAACCTGATATAGCCCCAAATGACCTAAATTATTCTTTAGCTCCTTTAAATTATATAAGTAAATATTTAACAGCCTTTTACTGTATAAGAGAAAAGAAAAGTAAATAAAAGCATGGAGAATTTCAAAGGGCTTGCTTAGATGGCATAACTCCAAACCTGGAGCCTTTCATGCAAGTTTGAAGGTTTGCTGATCAGCCATGGAAGGAGGCAAGAGCCGGTCCCTTTACCCTGACCTTGTTAAATTCTTTCTCATTCAGCCAATCCTAGCAGTGGTGACCTGCAGTAGTAAGGTAGAAGAGCCCAGATTCCTATTACAAATTCTTATACTGGAGCTGATAGATAAGTCAGGGAATCAGTCAAAGAATATTCAGTATACCTATCGAGTCATAATTTTAGAGAACAGTGATATTTTTCATAAACCTATTAGATTTCATTATCTTGGAGATAATTTCACAAATATGTAGTCTATATCTTTGTTAGTCTTACAAGCATTTGGTGAAATACTCTGGCATTTGAAGTAACCCACAAAATATTTTTCTTGTAGGGAGTATTTAAAAAAGAGGATGATATCGATATGCTTGGTGAAGAGTTTAGGAAAGTGTATCAGAAAAGGAGTGAAATTTGTGAAGCGCAGTGACACCATCAAGATTTGGTAAAACCTGGACTGTTTTTACCACTAGATGTCACTGTAACTTTTGTTTTACTAATCTATTTAGATTTTCTAAAGTGTCTCTGTAATTCATAATATTTTTCTGATAAAAAATTAAGCTACAAAATTGCTTTTAGTTAAACTCGTTCTTGTACTGATGATAATTTGAAGATCTGAGTTCTACACCACATCAGGACAGTCTATATAAATATAAATACATTAGAGGCCAAACCCAGGAGACTAACTTCTCCATACTACTCCTGCTGCTCAGAGCTTTTTCTGCATTGCCATTCAGACTACAGTTCCATTGGTATTTGTGTTTTAGGAACTTTACTTCCGGGATTTGGCCAGCCAAAGTATCTTTTTCTTTCTACTATAAGGAAAGAGAATAGTTAAGAGTGAAGAATTTCAAAGTGCTTTATTGTCAATAAAAACTTAAAAACAGAATTTGTATCAAATAAATTTATCATTTATGAACTAGAGCTGAATCTCCAGAACATAAAGTAGTTTACATTAGAGTGTAAGTGGGTCATAAGAATCAAAAGTTAAATCCCATTATTTTACAAAATATTACTTTTCTAATAATTACATATCAATTTTGTATCCCCTAAATCTGAACAGGGAATTCACTGGAGTTGCTTTGATTTCATTACCAAATATCTTCATTACTTATAAAGAGTAAAAATGTCATTAAAACTATAGTAAAATAAAATGTATATGGATCATACAGTTATACAGACATACAAATTCTGTATACTTTAATTATAAAGTAGATCATTTATGAATTTCCCCATTCAATTGCCTTCATAAATTCCTCTTCGGTGAAGGACAGCATCTTGGCAGCTTCAATATGCATCTGCATTTGTAACAAACCAATATTGTTTTAGTATTAAGAGTAGACTACAGAACAACAGGAAATCGATAAAAGTGTATGTATAAATATGCTGTCAAATTAATAAGCTCTGTTGGAATGTATACTCGAATTCTAGCTTGGATAACACTTTATATATAAATCTTATGTAATATAGATAAAATTTTGTGCCTGAGCATGTCAAAATACTAAACATATCTAAAGTACAAATAACTTTTAGTAGAGTGGCCCAAATAATATCTATGATTTAACTGTGTTTTTTAAGGATAGACTCACCTTCTGCCTTTTTAAAACATCAATTAATTTTAATTGTTTCTTGAACCCTATCACTAATTCTCCTTTCTGTTTTTCTAGCTTCTTGTTTTCTGATTTTAATGCTTCAATTTTTTTGTGTTCCTCATTGGCTATATCCTGCAAAAAGAAAATCCCATATAGTCATCAGTCTTTATTGGAAAAAATTATAAAGAATATCGTCACATTAGTAATAACTATCTTTAACTGAAATATAAAATTTTATATTTTATTCTTTGCATTACTGAATAACTTTAACATTGATAACTTTTAATAATATTCATGTCTCACAGATTTTAAACATTTTAGAAATCATTCAGTTCTAATTCCAGTAATGGCAGTTTGCAGTAGACCAACTCTTCTAGGGGTAGCAAAAACATACTTGAAGGTATAGATGAGTAATCAGTAGTAAGCAGAAACTGGAGGTGATATGATCCTTGAAAAAAGGGAAGTATACTAGCTGAAGTCCACATTTCAGATGGCTTCTGAAAGCATTTTCTACTTCATGGGTTCACAGGAGATAGACCTTGAGGAAAAAGTAGCAGTCTTCCCGGTCTGAGGAATAAGACAACAGGGTTGCCAGGGTGGTAGAAATCCTAGAAAGAATGGAGCCCTCAAAATTCCCTCAAATCCTTGGCAGACGCCTAAATACCCCATGTGCAGGGTGAGACCCCCCCTAGAAACACATGAAAGACAACAGCTGTGGTCTAAAGAGCTGAGCAGAGAATTCAGCCACAGGCCTGACAAGGGAGAGTTTGTAATCTTGGCAAAAATTATCTGAATGAGCTCTGCATCAATTTGGACAATGCAGAAAAAGGACCAGTGAACTCTGACAGGTTAGTAGAATTTAAGTACAGGAAGATCTTAAAGAAATGTTAAAGGAAGCCTTTCTTGCAAAAGGGCAATGATACCAGAAGGAAATCTGAATCTACATACACACATATAAAAAAAGTACCAGAAATAATAACATAAATATCAGTAGACTTCTTTTTTAAATAAATTTCTTTAAAAGATAATTCATAGTGATGTCACCAAGATGGCAGATTAGGAAGTTCAGGCCCTTGTCCCCCAACAAACACACATGGAAACAGTGAAGATACAGTGTAGTGTTGTGAGAAGTATAGCAGCAGTAACAACCAAGCAAACACCTAACCAAGAAATAGCCACATTCAAAATGACAGGAAACTTCATGGCATTTATGCTCATCCTTTTCCCTTACCCTCCTGGCATAATGGAAGGAAGACTTTCAATTTGTAGAAAGAAGAGTAGAACTTGCTGGTAATGTTCTGACTTGTGTGGGGAATGCTTGAGGGACTGTCTCGCCTGACTCAGAGCACTGATGGAATGGTGGCACAGTTTATATATAAGGTTGGAGGCTGCTGGAAGCAGTGGTGAGAACTGCTGCACATGGGGCCTAGAGGGGGTCTGCAGAACCATGAATGCCTAGGGACAAGAGATTATCAGGATTATTTATTGAGAAGTAAAATACAACATCTTAAGGCCCTGAGAAGAAGCAGGGCTGAGATTCCTAGGAAATTAAGACATTTAAATGACAGACAAAAGAGCTTTAAGACAGAAAATACAAAATGGTAATAGGAAGTTATTCCCCATCAGTAATAACTTGAAATGTAAATAAATGAAACTTCCCCTAGATTGGATTTAAAAAATAAGATTGAACTGTATACTGTCTACAAGAGACTCACTTTAGATCTAAGGACATATATTGAAAACTGAAAGGATGAAAAAAAATACTGCATGCAAATGGTACCCAAAGGAGGACAGGGGTGGCTATAATATCAGACAAAATAGACTTTAAGTCAAAACAGTTATGAGAGACAAAAGCCATTATATAATAAAATGCTCGATTCACCAAGGAATTATAACAATTATATATGCACCAAACATCAGTTCCTAAATATACTGACAGAACTGGTGGAAGAAAAAAAAAAAAAAACTCTGCAATTATAGTAGACTTCAATACCTCACCTATGGATATAACAACCAGAAAGAAGAGCAATGAGAACAGTACTTGAACAACCCAACAGACCAACTGGACCCAAAAGACATATAGTACATTCCACCCAACAAAATCAAAATACACATTTTTTCCCCTAAAGATTTATTTATTTATATTAGAGAGGGAGAGAGAAACTCAAGCAGACTCTGTGCTGAGTGTACAGCCCGAGCCGATGGGGGCCCAATCTCACCATGCTGAGACTACAACCTGAGCTAAAATCATGAGTCGGTGCTCAACCGACTGTACCACCCAGGTGTGCCCAAGTACACATTTTTCTTATACATGGAACATTCTCCAAAATAAATCATGTTAGGCCACAAGTCTTAGTAAATTTTAAATGATTGAAGCCATACAAATGGTCTTTCCTGTTCCCAATGAAATGAAACTAGAAATCAACAACAGAATGAAAATTGGAAAATCCATAAATATGTGGGAATTAAACAACATACTCTTAACCAATGGGTCAAAAAAGAAATCACAAGGGAAATTGAAGATATTAGAAAATATCTTCAGATAAATGACAATGAAAACACAACGTACCAAAACTTATGGGATGTAGTCAAAGCAATGCTAAGGGGAAAATGTATAGCTATAAATGCTTACATTAAAAAAGAATAAAGAGTTGTGTGCGGTTGCGCGGGCTTCCCATCCCTCACACCAGTGGTTCACTCCGTATTTTACCATGCCTTTCACCCGAGACCCCTTCCAGCACCCTATGTTGGATAACGATGATAGCTTCCTGGGAAAACTCAGGGCTTCCAAGAAACTGCCATATAAGAACCCAGCTCACCTTGCTCAGCAACAGGAACCCTGGAGTCGGCTCAGCTCAGCTCCCACAATCACCTCCATGAGGCGGGATATTTATTTTTTTGATCCTGAGATACCAAAGGATGACCTGGATTTCCGCTTAGCAGCCTTGTACAACCACCACACAGGGACATTCAAGAACAAAAGTGAGATACTCTTACACCAGGAGACCACCCAGGATACCCATGGAATCATCAAGACCCAATGCCCTGGAGAACTTTTACCCCCTCCTCCGCCACCTTCCATCACTTCCCGAGCTAACATCAGACACTGGATCAACCCTAAGAAGGAGTCTATCCACAGCCTCCAGGGATCCATAGTGTCCCCTCACACTGCAGCCACCATTGGAGGCTACTCCCAAAAGAATGATGGTGGCTTCTTCTCTACCGAATGTTGACAGGTCCCTGGACTAAATTAATCATAGTGGAACATCCTGCTGCCCACCTCCATTAAATAGAATTGTGCTGGATGAAAAAAAAAAAAAAAGAATAAAGATCTCAAATCGTAACCCAACTTTATAACTAGAGAACTAAACCCAAAGCTAGTTGAAAATAGGAAATACTAAAGATTAGAGCAGAGATAAATGAAATAGAGAATAAAATAACAGTAGAGAAAAATCAATGAAACCAGGAGTTGGTTCTTTGAAAAGATCAACAAAATTGACTTCACCCAGACTAAGAAAAAAAAAAAAGACTCAAATAACTAACAGAAATGAAAGGGGATATTACAACTGACTTTACAGAAATAAAATTGTAAATGGAAGAGTAGACATTACAACTGAAACCACAGAAATAAAGAGGATAAGAGAATGAACAATGCTACACCAATAGACTGGATAACCTAGGCGAAATAAATTCCTAGACACTCCCAATCTACTAAAACTGAATGATGAAGAAATAGGAAATCAGTTCAGGCAATCCAAACAACTATGTAACTCGTTAAGAAATTTAAGGAGTACTCAAAAACCTCTCAACAAGGAAATCCCTGAACCAGATGGCTTCACTGGAGAATTCTACCAAATATTTAAAGAAAAATTAACACCGAGAAGAGTCCAAGATGGCAGAGGAGGAGGAGACCTTAATTCCATCTGGTCCCAAGAATTCAGCTAGATAGCTATCAGATCATTCTGAACACCTACAAACTCAACTGGAGATCGAAGAAAAGAATACCTGCAACTCTACGAATAGAAAGGCGACCACTTTTTGGAAGGTAGGACGTGCGGAGAAGTGAATTGGAGGCAACATACGGGAAGATAGACTGCGGGGGGAGGGAGCCTCCTGAGCCGGCTACTGGCAAATGATAGAGCAGCAGAGCATAAAATTGGAACTTTTAGAAGTCGGCTCTGCTGAGGGACGTCGCTCCAGTGGCTAAGCAGGGGGTTGGAACCCTCACTGGGACAGTGTGGTCTCAGGACCCTCAGGGTCACAGAAAGACTGGGGGTGACTGAGTGCAGCAGAGCTCCCAGGTGTCGGAGCGGGGAAGCCGGCTGCAGAGGCAGAGCTGAGGAGTGGGCTCTCAGCTCGGGGTTGCCATAAACTGTGATCCGCGGCCCAGTGCTCCTCCAGCAGGGACCCAACAAGCGGCAGATCTGGGGAGACTCCACTTCCTCCCCCAAGGAGGAGCAGCACGGGAGTGCACCGCAGGGATCTGCTGGGTTTGGAGACTCCACATGCGGTCGGGTGCCAGAGATAGAAACGCTTGGTTACAGGCGAGCACGGAGTGCTGCTGGAGACCAGGGAGATGGGAGTGATTGACTGCATTTCTCTGGGGGCTCTCTGAGGAGTGGGGACCCGAGTTCTCGGCTCCTCCGGGGCACAGATTGGGAGGCCACCATTTTCACTCTCGTCCTCCAAAGTTGTACAGAAACGTTGGAGGGAACAAAAGCTCCAGAGAGCAAACCTGAGCAGATTATTTAGCCCGGACCAGCAAGTGCAGGGCAATTCCACCTCTGGCAAAGACATTTGGGAACCATGGCAACAGTCCCCTCCCCCAGAAGATCAGCAAGAACAGCCAGCCAAGACGAAGTACCGATCAATGAGAATGGCAGAACTCCAGAGCTAGGGGAATACAGCACATAGAATTCATGGCTTTCCCCCCATGATTCTTTAGTCTTTCAACTTTAATTTTTTTTTCTTTAAAATTTTTCATCTTTCCCTTTCCAACCAACTTCTTACCAATTCCTTTTAAAAAATCTTAATTTTCATTTTTACAGTCATATTCTATCCCTTTGTTGTATTTAACCTTATTTTTGTATATATATTTCTTTCTTTAAAATTTTGGGATACGTTTCTTCTAGCAGACCAATACACCCAAAATCTATTGTATGGCTCTGTTCTATTAAGACACCTGATCATACTCTCTTTTCTTTTTTTTTCATTTTTTAAAGTCTTTTTAAATTTTCATCTTTACAGTTACATTCTATCCTCTCTATTTATTTTTGTATATATAAATTATTTCTTTACAATTTTGAGATGTGGCTTCCTCTAATAAACTGACCAAAATACACTCAAAGATAGTGTATTGCTCTGTTTTATATCCCTTCCTTTTTTGTTGTTTTTTGTTGTTTATTTCCATTTTTATAGTTATATTCTATCCTTTCATTGTATTTAATTTTATTTTTGTACATATACAAGTTTTTCTTTACTCACAACTTTGGGATCTAGTTTTCTAAAAAACAGACTAAAATACACACAGAATCCAGTGTATAGCTCTATTCTGCTCATCTGTCTGATTATATTCTTTTTTTTTCTCTTTTCTCTTTTCCCCCCAGTTTTGGGTCTCTTCTGATTTGTTTAGTGTATATTTCTCTGGGGTCCTTGTTGCCCTTTTAGTATTTTGTTCTCTCGTTCATCTATTCTTCTCTGGACAGAATGACAAGAAGGAAAAACTCACCCCAAAAAAGAGAACAAGAGGCAGTACTGCCTGCCAGGGATCTAATCAATATGGACATTAGTAAGATGTCAGAACTAGAGTTCAGAATAACGATTATAAAGATACTAGCTGGGCTTGAAAAAAGCAGAGAAGACACCAGAGAATCCCTTTCTGGGGAAATAAAAAAACTAAAATCTAACCAAGCCGAAATCAAAAAGGCTATTAATGAGATGTAATAAAAAATGTAGGCTCTAACTGCTAGGATAAATGAGGCAGAAGAGAGAATTAGTGATATGGAAGACCAAATGATGGAGAATAAAGGAGCTGAGAAAAAGAGATAAACAACTATTGGATCACAAAGGGAGAATTCGAGAGATAAGTGATACCATAAAGAAAAACAACATTAGAATAATTGGGATCCCAGAAGAAGAAGAGACAGAGGAGCAGAGGTATATTGAAACAAATTATAGTGGAGAACTTCCCTAATCTGGGGAAGGAAACAGGCATCAAAATCCAGGAAGCACAGAGAACCATCCCCTCAGAAATCAATAAAAATAGGTCAACATCCCAACATCTAATAGTGAAACTTACAAATCTCAGAGACAAAGAAAATCCTGAAAGCAGCTCAGGACAGGAGGTCTGTAACCTACAAGGGTAGAAACATTAGGTTGGAAGCAGACCTACCCACAGAGAGCTGGCAGGCCAGAAAAGACTGGCATGATATATTCAGAGCACTAAATGAGAAAAATATGCAGCCAATAATACTACATCCAGCTAGGCTGTCATTGAAAATAGAAGGAGAGATAAAAACTTCCAGGACAAACAAAACCTAAAAGAATCTGCAAACACCAAACCAGCCCTACAAGAAATATTGAAAGGGGTCCTTTAAGCAAAGAGAGCCCCAAAGCAACATAGACCAGAAAGGAACAGAGACAATATACAGTAACAGTCCTCACAGGCAATACAATGTCACTAAATTCATATCTTTAAATAGTTATCCTGAATGTAAATGTTAGCCCATTCAAAAGACAGGGTATCAGATTAGATAAAAAATCGAGACCCATCAATATGCTCTTCCGTAAGAGACTCATTTTAGACCCAAAAACACCTCCAGATTGAAAGTGGGGGGTGAAAAAACATTTTTCATGCTAATGATCATCAAAAGAAAGCTGGGGTAACAATACTTATATCAGACAAATTAAATTTTAAACCAGATGCAGAAAAGGCATTTGACAAAGTACAGCGTCCTTTCTTGATTAAAACTCTTCAGAGTGTAGGGATAGAGGGTACCTACTTAAATATCATAAAAGCCATCTATGGGATCGAGCCCTGCATCGGGCTCCCTGCTCGGTGGGGAGCCTGCTTCTCCCTCTCCCACTTGCCCTGCTGTGTTCCCTCTCTCACTGTGTCTCTGTCGAATAAATAAAAAAAAAAAAATCAGGCTCAGCTATGGGAGAGCCCAGAGAACAACAGGAAGCTGAGTTCCCACCCTTGACAGTACAACAAACAGCCCCAGAGATACTGCCTAGAAGCAGCAGTTTGAAAAAACATCTGGGGGCGCCTGGGTGGCTCAGTCAAACGTCTACCTTTGGCTCAAGTCATGATCCCAGGGTCTGGGATCAAGCCCCACATCAAGTTCCCCACTCAGTAGGGGGTCTGCTTCTTCCTCTGCCTCTGTCCCTCCCCCGATTTGTGCTCTCTCTTGCTTGCTCACTCAAATAAATAAAATCTTAAATTAAAAAAAAACAACAACACACAATTGGGAGAGTTAGTTACTAATTTCAGAGTTCCCTGAGGAATGTCTCTAGGAACAAAGGTGCTGGCAGGCTCCATGTCCCTCCCCTGCCCCTAAGCATTATCACATGGCCACCTGTGGGAACCAGCTCAGCATATGCATTCACTACCGAACTTGCTTACACTGTGCCCTGCTGCCTCCAGCCATGACTGGAGTCCCTACTTTGCAGGTCCCCTCCCCCAGAAGAACAGTGCAAACTGCCAACACTGCATCTTCCAACCTCCCATGGAGGACACACACACTGGTAAAACTGCACCCCTCACTTGCCTACCCCTTTGCAACTTGCAGAGCAACCCAGATGCCTGGTCTCCCCAGTAGCAGCACATCCCCTGTAGAAGAGGACTGGCACCACTTTATTAAAAGTACACACCCTGACTACTACATTCAAGAGCAACAGAGGTAGCTGACTTTCCTAACACACAAGAACAAAGAGTTAGGCAAAATGAGGAGACAGAGGAATATGTCCCAAATGAAACTACAGGACAAAAATCACAGCAAGACACCTAAACAAAATGGAGATACATATGCCTGACAGAATTTAATAAAAGATACTCACTGGACTTGAGAAGACTGAAGGACATTAGTGAGATCCGTAACACAGAGATTAAAAAAAAAACTGATCGGAAATGAAGAACAAATAAATGAAATTAAAAAATACACTTGATGGAAGAAATAACAGGCTAGAGGAAGCAGAGGAACAAATTAATGACCTGGAAGACAGAGTAATGGAAAGTAATCAAGCAGAGCAAAGAAGAGAAAAAAAAAAATATGCAAAATGAGAATAGACTTAGGGAACCCAGTGACTCCCCACATATAAATCATTTGCATTATAGGGATCCAGAAGAAGAAGAGAGAAAAAACGGAGCAGAATATTTAATTAAAGAGATAATAGCTGAAAACTTCCCTAATCTGGGGAAGGAAACAGATAACCAGATCCTGGAGGCACAGATATTGCCCAATAAAATTGACCCAAGGAGGTCCACACCAAAACACATAGTAATTAAAATGGCAAAAAGTAGGGGCGCCTGGGTGGCTCAGTCAGTTAAGCGTCTGCCTTTGGCTTGGGTTATGGTCCCAGGATCCTGGGATCAAGCCCTGCATCAGGCTCCTTGCTCAGTGGGGAAGTCTGCCTCTCCCCCCACTCATGCTCTCTTTTGCTCTTTCTCTCTTAAATAAATAAAATCTTTTAAAAAATAAAATAAAATGGCAAAAAGTAGTAATAAAAAAAAAGCAGCAAGAGAAAAGAAGACAGTTACATACAAGGGGAAATCCCATAAGGCTATCAGCAGATTTTTCGGCAGAAACTTAGGCCACAAGAGAACAGCATGATATAATCAAAGTGCTGAAAGGGAAAAATGTACAGCCAAGAATAGTCAATCCAGTAAAGCTATCATTCAGAACAGGAGAGGTAAAGAGTTTCTCAGACAAAAACTAAAGGAGTTCATAACTCCTAAACCAGCCCTACAAAAAATATTTAAGGGGACTCTTTGAATGGAAAGGAAAGACCATTTGTGAGAGTATGAAAAGTAGGAAACACAAAAGCAGTAAAAATAAGTATATCTGTAAAAATCAGTCAAGGGATTCACAACATAAAAGAATGTAAAATATGACACCATAAACCTAAAACGGTAGGAGAAAAGAATGGATTAAACGTAAGTGACCATCAACTTCATATAGACTGTTATATGCTGAAGATGTTACATACACACCTAATGGTAACCATAAATTAGAGAACACTAATATGCAAAGAATAAAGAGAAAGAATCCAAGTACATCACTAAAGAAAGCAAACCATGGAAAGGAGCAAGACAAAGAATCAGACAAAAACTACAAAAACAGCCACAAAACAAGTAACAAAATGTTAATAAATACATATCTATCAATAATTACTCTGAATGTAGATAGACTAACTGCTCCAATTGAAACACAGGGTGACAGAGTGGATTAAAAAAACAAAACCCATCTATATGCTGCCTAAAACAGACTTAATTTAGGGGACGCCTGGGTGGCTCAGTTGGTTAAGTATCTGCCTTTGGCTGAGGTCATGATCCCAGGGTCCTGGGATCGAGTCCCACATTGGGCTCCTTGCTCAGCGGGGAGCCTGCTTCTCCCTCTGCCTGCTGCTCCCCCTGCTTGTGATTTCTCTAATAAATAAATAAAATCTTAAAAAAAAAGAGATTTAATTTAGACCTAAAGACACCTGCAGATGGAGAGTGAGAGGATGGAGAAACATTTATTGCGCAAATGGATGTCAAAAGAAAGCTGGGTAACTATTTATATTGGACAAAACAGACTTTAAAACACTGTAACAAGACAAAGGACAATATATAATAAAGGGGACAATCCAACAAGAAGATACAATTATAAATATTTATATGCCCAACATGGGAGCACCCAAATACATAAAACAGTTAATAACAAACATAAAGGACTAATCAATAGTAACACAATAATAGTAGGGGACTTTAACACCCCGCTTACATCAATGGACAGATCATCTAAACAAAATCACCAAGGAAACTGGCTTTGAATGACACAATGGACCAAATTACTTAATGGATACATTCAGAACATCCTAAAAGAGCCAAATACACATTCTTTTTAAGCACATATGGAACATTCTCCAGAACAGACTACATTTAGGCCACAAAACAAGTCTCAACAAATTAAAAAAGATTGAAGTCATACCATGCATCTTTTCTGACCACAGTGCTATGAAACTAGAAATCACCCACAAGAAAAAATCTGGAAAGAGCACAAACACATTGAGGTTAAAAAACATGATACTAAAAAATGAATGGGTCAACCAAGAAATCAAAGGAGAAATAAAAAAATCACATGTAAACAAATGAAAATGAAAACACAACAGTCCAAAATCTCTGGGATGCAGCAATAGCAGTCCTAAATGGCAAGTTTATGGCAATACAGGCCTACCTGAAGAAACAAGAAAAATCTCAAATAAACAACCTAACCTTACACCAAAAGGAGCTAGAGAAAGAACAAACAAAACCCCAAATCAGAAGAAAGGAAATAATAAAGATTACAGCAGAAATAAACAACATAGAAACTAAAAACAATAGAACAGATCAATGCACCAGGAGCTGGTTCTTGAAAAGATCAACAAAATTGATAAACCTCTAGCCAGACCCAGCCAAAAAAAAGGGGGGGGGGGAGAGAACTGAAATAAACAAAATCACAAATGAAAGGAGAATTAACAACCAACACCACATAAATACAAAGAATTTTAAGAGACTATTATGAAAAATTATATGCCAACAAATTGGACGACCTGGAAGAAATGGATAAGTTCCTAGAAACATATAACCTACCAAAATTGAAACAGAAAGAAATAGAAAATTTCAACAGACTAATTACCAGCAATGAAATTGAATCAGTAATCAAAAAACTCCCAACAAACAAAAGTCCAGTACCAGAGAGCTTCACAGGAAAATTCTACCAAACATTTAGAAAAAGAGTTAGTACCTATTCTTCTCAAACTATTCCAAAAATAGAAAAGGAAGGAAAACTTCCAAATTCATTCTATGAGGCCAGCATTACTCTGATACCAACACCAGATAAAGGTACCACAAAAACAAAACAAACAAAATAACTATAGGCCAGTATGTCTGATGAACATATATGCAAAAATCCTCAACAAAATATTAGCAAACCAAATCCAAAAATCCATTAAAAAAAGATCATTCATCACAATCAACTGGGATTTATCCCTGGGATGTAAGGATGGTTCACTATTCATGAATCACTCAACATGACAGATCACATTACTAAGAGAAAGGATACAAACCAAATAATAATTTCAATAGATGAAGAAAAAAGCATTTGACAAAATACAACATCCATTCATGATTAAAACAAAACAAAACAAAACAACACCTCAGCAAATTTAGGTTTAGAGGGAACATACCTAAACATAATAAAGGCCATGTATGAAATCCCGCATCATATGCAATGGTGAAAAACAGAGCTTTTCCCCTAAGGTCAGGAACAAGGATGTCTACTCTCATCACTCTTATTCACTATAGAAGTCCTAGCCACAGCATTCAGACAACAAAAAGAAACAAAAGGCGTCCAAATTGCTAGGAAAGAAATAAAACTTTCACTATGCACAGATGACACAATACCCTATATAGAAAACCCTAAAGACTCTGCCAAACAACTACTAGCACTGATAAATGAATTAAGTAAAGTCAAAGGATACAAAATCAATGTGCAGAAATCTGTTGCACCTCTATACACTAATAATGAAGCAGCAGAAAGAGAAATTAAGAAAGCAAGCCCATTTACAACTGCACCAAAAATAAGATACCTAGGAATAAATCTAACCAAAGAGGTTAAAGAACTGTACTCTGAAAACTATGTAACACTGATGAAAATCACTGAAGACAACAGAAAGAAATGGAAAAATATTCCATGGTCATGGATTGCAAGAACAATTGTTAAAATGTCCATACTACCAAAGCAATCTAGATTTAATGCGATCCCTATCAAAATACCTCCAACAGGGGCGCCTGGGTGGCTCAGTTGGTTAAGCATCCGACTCTTGATTTTGGCTCAGGTCATGATCTCAGGGTCATGAGATGGATCCCAGCTTCGGGATCTGCACTTAGCAGGGAGTCTGCTTGAGATTCTTTCCCTCTGTCCCTCCCCCAGCTCTCTCTCTCAAATAAATAACCAAAAAATAAATAAATAAAACCAGCATTTTTCAAAGAGCTAAAACAAGCAATCCTAAAATCTGTATGGAACCACAAAAGACCCCAATAGCCAAAGTAATCCTGAAAAAGAAAAAGAAAACTAGAGGTATCACAATTGAAGACTTCACGTTATATTGTAAAGCTGTAGTAATCAAAACAGAACAGTACTGGCATAAAAATAGACACACAGATCAACAGAATGGATGAGGCAAGGGAAATAAAAGCAAAAATAAACTACTGGGACTACATCAAGATAAAAAGCTTTTGCACAGTGAAGGAAACAATAAACAAAACTAAAATGCAAACTACTGAATGGGAGAAGATATTTGCAAATGACATATCCTATAAAGGGTTAGTATCCAAAATATATACAGAAATTCTACAATTCAAAACCCAAAAACCAAATGAGCAGAAGACAAGAACAGACATTTCTCCAAAGAAGACATACAGATGGCCAACAGAACATGAGAAGATGCTCAACATCAATCATCATCCAGGATATACAAATCAAAACCACAGGAGGTATCACCTCATACATACTAGAATGGCTAAAATTAAAAAACACAAGAAACAACAAGTGTTGCCGAGGATGTGGTAAAGAAGGAATACTTGTGCACTGTTGGTGAGAATGCAAACTGGTGCAGCCACTGTGGAAAACAGTATGAAATTTCTTCAAAAATTGAAAAACAGAAATATATGATTCAGTAATTCCACTACTCAGTATTTACCTAAAGAATATAAAAAGAGTAATTCAAAAAGATATATATCCATCTCTGTTTATTGTTGCATTACTTAAAATAACCAAATATAGAAACAGCCCAAGTATCCATCAACTGATGAAGGATAAAGAAGAAGTGGTATGGGGTGCCCGGGTGGCTCAGTTGGTTAAGCATCAGCCTTCATTCAGCTCAGGGCCTAATCCCACTCATTGGGCTCCCCGCTGAGCGGGGAGCCTGCTTCTCCCTCTGCCTGCCGCTCCCCTTGCTTGTACTCATTCTCTGTCAAATAAATAAATAAAATAAAATAGAAACCTTTTTAAAAAAGTGGCATATATACACAATGAAATATTATTCAGCCGTAAAAAAGAATGAAATCTTGCCATCTTCAACAATATGGATAGAGCTAAGAGAGTATAATGGTAAGTGAAATAAGTCAGTCAGAGAAAGACAGATACCGTATGATTTCACTCAAATGTGGAAAGAAATAAAATGAGCATAGGAAAAAAAGAGAGAGTGACGGAAAGAGAGAGAGAGAGAGAAGTCAAGAGTTAACTATAGAGAACTGATGGTTACCGGAGGGGAGGTAAGGTGATGGGTGAAATAAGTAATGGGGATTAAAAAATATACTTTTCATGATGAGCAAAGAGTAATGTATAGAATTGTTCAATCACTATACTGTATACCTGTTAACTAATATAACCCTGTATGTTAACTATGTTGGAATTTAAAAAAAAAAAACTTAAAGAACAAATGCATTATATGTCCATATGGAATTAATAGTAAGGCTCTAGTAAGACTGAACAGGAAAAGATGATACAAATGACCAATATCAAGAACGAGGGAGAAAAGGAAACCCATGAGAATGGGGGAGGAACATCACTACAGATTCTAAAGTTATTCAAAGGACAACAAGGGAATAACAAGTAAAAAAAAAAGTGAGACATAAAACCATAAAAATAAATCTGACAACAGATAAAATGGACAGATTCCTTGAAAGACATAATAAGGTATAGATAGCCTCTATATAGAATACTTCTGTATCTGTTAAAGAAATTGAATGTGAAATTCAAAATATTTTCACATGACCTAAGGATGATTTTCCTTTATTTTGACAAGGTTAAATAAATTAAAAAAAGAAAAAGAAATCTGGTGAAGAATATGCCACAGGGACCATATGTAGCCCACAAAACTTAAAATAGTTATTAGCTGGCCCTTTACAGAAAAAGTATGTCTACCTTTGGCCTATGTAGAATCCTAAGGATTCCAGAAAAAGTGACATTAGCAAAGTTTCAAGATATACAATTAATATATAAAAGTAAACTATTTCTCTATTCTAGCAACAAATAATTGGAAATTGAAATTTTAAGAATTTATAATAACATGAAGAAAAGGGCTAAGTTTGAAAAAAATGTACAAGATGTGTATACTGAAAACTACAAAAACTGCCTAGTAAAAATGAAGAAGGCTTAAAAAGTAGATATGCTCTATTCATGATATGAAAAACAAAGTAATGTTATGATGTCACTTTTCCCCAAATTGATCCACAGATTCAATGCTACTCCAATCAAAACTCCAACAGGATTTCTTGTAGAAATAGGTAAGGTGATTCTAAAATTTATATGGATATGTGCAGGACCTAGAATAGGCAAAGCAATTTCTGGAAAGACAAAATCATACTACATGCTTTCAAGATTTTATTATAAAGATTTAATAACCAAGACTGTGTTGTTAGCATAAAGACAGAAACAGAGATCAATGGAAGAGAAGAGAGATTCTAGAAATAGTGCCACGTTTATCTGGGCAACTAATTTTCAAGAAAGGTGTCAGGGCAATTCAATGGTAAAGGACAGTCATCAAAAAAATAGTGCTCCACATATGCCAATAATGAAACTGACCCTTATATTATAAACAAAAATTCTCCTAAAAGCTCAGGCTATGCTACTTCTATAAGAAAACATAAGAGCAAATCTTAGTGACCTTAGATTTATTAGCAAAGAATTCTTTAATAGGACACAAGAAGCACAAATTACAAAAGAAGAAACAAGAGATTAGACTTCATCAAAATATAAAACTTCACTCTTTAAAACAAATGTTACAAAAATAAAATGCAAGGGATAAGATACTTGCAAAGCATGTATCTGACTAAAAGAATTTGCGAACACCAAACCAACCCTACAAGAAATATTGAAAGGGGTCCTCTAAGCAAAGAGCGAGCCTAAAAGTACCAGACCAGAAAGGAACAGAGACAATATATAGTAACAGTCACCATACAGGCAATACAATGGCACTAAATTCATATCTTTCAATAGTTACCCTGAATATAAATGGGCTAAAAGCCTCAATCAAAAGACACAGGGTATCAGATTGGATAAAAAAACAAGACCCATTGATATGCTGTCTGCAAGAGATCCATTTTGGACCAAAAGGCACCTCCAGATTGAAAGTGAGGGGATGGAAACCCAATTACCATGCTAATGGACATCAAAAGAAAGCTGGGGGGCAATCCTTATATCAGAAAAATTAGATTTTAAACCAAAGACTAGGGACGCCTGGGTGGCTCAGTTGGTTAAGTGACTGCCTTCGGCTCAGGTCATGATCCTGGAGTCCCAGGATCAAGTCTCACATTGGACTCCCTGCTCAGCAGGGAGTCTGCTTCTCCCTCTGACCCTCCCCCCTCTCGTGTTCTCTTATTCTCTCAAATAAATAAAATCTTAAAAAAATAAATAAATGTTCAAAACAAAACAAAAAGACTATAATAAGAGATGAGGAAGGACACTATATCATACTTAAAGGGTTTATCCAACAAGAAGATCTAAAAACTGTAAATATCTATGCCCCTAACATGGGAGCAGCAAATTATATAAGCCAATTAATAACAAAATCAAAGAAACATATTGACAATAATACAATAATAGTAAGGGACTTTAACACCCCTCTCACTGAAATGGACAGATCATCTGAGCAAATGATCAACAAGGAAATAAAGGCTTTAAATGACACACTGGACCAGATGGACTTCACAGATATATTCAGAGCATTCCATCCCAAAGCAACAGAATACACATTCTTCTCTAGTGCACATGGAACATTCTCCAGAATTGATCACATCTTGGGTCACAAATCTGGTCTCAACCAGTACCAAAAGACTGGGATCATTCCCTGCCTATTTTCAGACCACAATGCTTTGAAACATGAACTCAATCACAAGAGGAAAGTTGGAAAGAACGCAAATACATGGGAGGCTAAAGAGTATCCTACTAAAGAATGAATGGGTCAACCAGGAAATTACAGAATTTTAAAAATTCATGGAAACAAATGAAAATGAAAACACAACGTTCAAAATCTTTGGGATGCAGCAAAGGCGGTCCTAAGAGGAAAGTATATAGCACTACAAGCCTTTCTCAAGAAACAAGAAAGGTCTCAAATACACAACCTAACACTACACCTAAAGGAGCTGGAGAAAGAACAGCAAATAAAGCCTAAACCCAGCAGGAGAAGAGAAATAATAAAGATCAGAGCAGAAATCAATGAAACAGAAACCAAAAGACAGTAAAAGAGATCAATTGAACTAGGAGCTGGTTCTTTGAAAGAATTAATAAGATAGATAAACCCCTGGCAAGACTTATCAAAAAGAAAAGAGAAAGGACCCAAATTAATAAAATCATGAAAGAGGAGAGATCACAACCAACACCAAAGAAATACAATTAAAAGAACATATTACGAGCACCTATATGCCAACAAATTAGGCAATCTGGAAGAAAAGGATGCATTCCTAGAGACGTACTAACAACCAAAAAAAAAAAAAAAAAAAAAAAA
>NW_027397087.1:22142277-22195137 GCF_003265705.2 Callorhinus ursinus | reverse complement strand
CCAGGGGAATTCTACCCAACATATAAAGAAGAATTAATACCTATTCTTCTGAAGCTGTTTCAAAAAATAGAAATGGAAGGAAAAGTTCCAAACTCATTTTATGAGGCCAGCATTACCTTGATCCCAAAATCAGACAAAGACCCCATCAAAAAAGAGAACTATAGACCAATATCTCTGATGAGCAAGGATGCAAAAATTCTCACCAAAATACTAGACAATGGATCCAAGAGTACATTAAAAGGATTATTCACCACGACCAAGTGGGATTTATTCCTGGGCTGCAAGGTTAGTTCAACATCTGCAAATCAATCAATGTGATACAATACACTAATAAAATTAAGAACGAGAACCATGTAATCCTCTCAATAGATGCAGAAAAAGCATTTGACAAAGTACAGCATCCTTTCTTGATTAAAATTCTTCAGAGTGTAGGGATAGAGGGTACATTCCTCAATATAATAAAAGCCATCTATGAAAAACCCACAGTGAATAGCATTCTCAATGGGGAAAAACTGAGAGCTTTTCCCCTAAGGTCAACCACTGCTATTCAACATAGTACTAGAAGTCCTAGCCTCAGCAATCAGACAACAAAAAGAAATAAAAGGCATCCGAATCAGCAAAGAAGAAGTCAAACTCTCAATCTTTGCATATGATATGATACTTTATGTGGAAAACCCAAAAGACTCCACCTCAAAATTGCTAGAACTCATACAGGAATTCAGCAATGTGACAGGATATAAAATCAATGCACAGAAATCAGTTGCATCTATACACCAACAACAAGACAGAAGAAAGAGAAATTAAGGAGTCGATCCCATTTATAATGCACCCAAAACCATAAGATACCTAGGAATAAATCTAATCAAAGAGGCAAAGGATCCGTACTCAGAAAACTATAGAATACTCAAGAAAGAAATTTAGGAAGACACAAAGAAATGGAAAAACGTTCCATGCTCATGGATTGGAAGAACAAATATTGTGAAAATGTCTATGGTACCTAGAGCAATCTACACATTTAATGCAATCCCTATCAAAATGCCACCAACTTTTTTTTCAAAGAAATGGAACAAATAATCCTACAATTTGTATGGAACCAGAAAAGACCCCAAATAGCCAGAGGAAGGTTGAAAAAGAAAACCAAAGCTGGTGGCATCACAATTCTGGACTTCAAGCTCTATTAAAAAGCTGTAATCATCAGGACAGTGTGGTACTGGCACAAAAACAGACACATAGATCAATGGAACAGAATTGAGAGCCCAGAAATGGACCCTTAACTCTAGGGTCAACTAATTTTCGACAAAGCAGGAAAAATATACAATGGAAAAAAGACAGTCTCTTCAACAATGTTGGGAAAATGGGACAGCCGCATGCACAAGAATGAAACTGGACCCTTTCCTTACACCACACACAAAAATAGACTCAAAATGGATGAAAGACCTAAATGTGAGACAGGAGTCCATCAAAATCCTTGAGGAGAACACAGGCAGCAACCTCTTCGACCTCAGCCACAGCAACTTCTTCCTAGAAACATTGCCGAAAGCAAGGGAAGCAAGGGCAAAAATGAACTATTGGGACTTCATCAAGTTAAAAAGCTTTTGCATAGCAAAAGAAACAGTCCACAAAACCAAAAGACAACCGACAGAATGGGAGAAGATATTTGCAAATGACATATCAGATAAAGGGCTAGTATCCAAAATCTATAAAGAACTTATCAAACTCAACACCCTAAGAACAAATAATCCAATCAAGAAATGGGCAGAAGACATGAACAGACTTTGTGCAAAGACATCCAAATGGCCAAAAGACACATGAAAAAGTGCTCAACATCACTCGGCATCAGGGAAATACAAATCAACCTCAATGAGATACTACCTCACTCCAGTCAGAGTGGGTAAAATTAACAAGTCAGGAAACAACAGATGTTGGCAAGGATGTAGAGAAAGGGGAACCCTCCTACACTGTTGGTGGGAATGCAAGCTGGCATAGCCACTCTGGAAAACAGTATGGAGGTTCCTCAAAAAGTTGAAAATAGAGCTACCCTACAACCCAGCAATTGTACTACTGGGTATTTACCCCAAAGATACAAATGTAGTGATCCGGAGGGGCACATACACCCCAATGTTTATAGCAGCAATGTCCACAATAGTCAAACTATGAAAAGAGCCTAGATGTCCATCGGCAGATGAATGGATAAAGAAGATGTGGTCTGTGTGTGTGTGTGTGTGTGTGTGTGTGTGTGTGTGTGTATAATGGACTATTACTCAGACATCAAAAAAATGAAATCTTGCCATTTGCAACAACATGGATGGAACTAGAGGGTATTATGCTAAGCAAAATAAGTCAATCAGAGAAAGGTATCATATGATCTCACTGATATGAGGAATTTGAGAAACAAGACAGAGGATCATAGGGTAAGGGAAGGAAAAATGAAACAAGGTGAAATCAGAGAGGGAGATAAACCATAAAAGACTCTTCATCTCAGGAAACAAACTGAGGGTTGCTGGAGTGGAGGGGAGTGGGAGGGATGGGGTGGCTGGGTAATGGACATTGGACAGGGTATGTACTATGGTGAGCGCTGTGAATTGTGTAAGACTGATGAATCACAGACCAGTACCCCTGAAACAAATACATTATATGTTAATTAAAAAAATATTAAAAAAAAGAAAAAAAATTGAGAAACTTTTAGCTAGACTAACCAAGGAAAAGAGAGGTCCTCAAATCAGCAAAATTATAAATGACAAAGGAGACAATTGATATGTCAAAAATACAAAGGATCATAAGAAAATACTGTGAACAACTATATACCAACAAACTGGATGATCTAGATGAAATGGGAGACAGTCTTATAAACATACCACCTACCAAGACTGAAACAGGAAGAAATAGAAAATTTGAACAGATCAATTACTCGTAAGGAGATTGAACCAGTAATCAAAAATTTCCCAACAAAAGCAAAGCTCAGGTTCAGATGGCTTCACTGGTGAATTTTACCAAACGTTTAAAGAATTATGCCAACCTTCTCAAACTCTACCAAAAAATCAAAAAGGGTTTATTTTAACAAGGCCAGGATTATTCTGATACCAAAACCAGGAAAGGACACTATAAGAAAACTACATACCAATGTCCCTGATGAATACAAATGCAAAAATTCTCAATATAATAGCAGACCAAATTCAGCAGCACATAAAAGGATTATTCACCATGATCAAGTGGGATTTAACCCTGGGATGTAAGGATGGTTCAACATAAACAAATCCATCAATGTGATACATCACAATAGAATGAAAGAAAAAAAACACATGATCATCTTAACACAGAAAAAGCATTTGACAAAATTCAACATCCATTCATGATAAAAACTCTTAATAAATTAGGTTTAGAAGGAATGTACCTTAACATATTATAGGCCATATATGATAAGCTGACACAGCTAACATCATACTTATGGTAAAAGGATAAAAGGGTTTCCTTTAAGACTAAGAACAAGACAAGGGTGCCCATTCTCACTACTCCTATTCAACAAAGTACTAGAAGTCCTAGCCAGAGCAGTCAGGCAGGAAAAAGAAATAAAAACCATCAGAATTGGAAAGGAAGAAGTAAAATTGTCTCTATTTGCATATGACATGATTTTATATATAGCAGCTTTATTTATAAAAGCCAAATTATGGAAGCAATCTAAGTGTCCATTGATAAATGAATGGATAAAGGAGATGTTGTACATGTATACATGACAGAATATTATTCAGCCATAAACAAACAAAATCTTGCCATTTGCAATCACATGGATGGAGCTAGAGAGTGTAACACTAAGTGAAACAAGTCGGTCAGAGAAAGACAAATACTATATGATTTCACTCATATGTGGAACTTAAGAAACAAAACCAAAAAAAATGAGCAAAGGAAAAAAGAGAGAGACAAACCAAGAAGCAGACTTTTAACTTTAGAGAACAAACTGATGGTTACCAGAAGGGAGGTAGATGGGGGGATGGGTAAAATAGGCAATGGGGATTAAGGAGTACACTGTGATGAGCACTGGATGATGTATGGAATTACTGAATCACTATATTGTAACTATCACCTGTAACTAGTATAACTATGTTAACTATACAGGAATTAAAAATAAAAAAGAGGGGAAAAAAGAAAATCCTAAAGACTCCACCAAGCAACTGTTAGATGTAATCAATAAATTCAGTAAAGTTGCAGGATACAAAATTAACATTCAAAAATCAGTAGTGTTTCTATACACCAACAAAGAATTATCTGAAAAAGAAATGATCTCATTTATACTATCATCAAAAACAATAAACTTAGGAATAAACACAACTAAGGAGGTGAAACACATGTACAATGAAAACTAAGATATTGATGAAGGAAATCAAAGAAGATACACATGAATGGAAAGGTATCTTGTGTTCATGGATTAGAAGAATATTGTTAAAATTTCCATACTACCAAAACGATCTATAAATTGAATGCGATCCCTCTCTATCAAGATTCCAATAGCACTTATTACAGAAGTAGGCAAAACAATCCTAACATTTATATAGAACAAAAGATTCCAAATAGCCAAAACAATCCTGAGAAAAAAGAACACAGTGGGAGGTATCACACTTCCTGATTTCAAGCTATATCAAAAAGCTGTAGTAGTTAAAATAGTATGGCACTGGCTTAAAAGCAGACACATAGATCACTGGAACAGAATTAAGAGCCCAGAAATTAACCCACGCACATACAGTCAACTAATATTTCACAAGGGAGCCAAGAATACTCAATGGGAAAAGGATAGTCTTCTCAATAAATGGTACTGGGGAAACTGGATAGTCACATGTTAAAGAATGAAACTTGGTTCCTATCTTACACCGCTCACAAAAATTAAATTGAAATGGATTAAAGACTTAAATGTAAGACCAGAAACTCCTAGAAAAAAATATAGGAAAACAACTCCTTGACATGGTCTTGACTATGAGTTTTTAGATATGACATATAAAGCACCAGTAACAAAATAAAAAAAAACAAGGGGAACTACATCAAACTGAAAAGCTTCTGCACAGCAAAAGAAATGATCAACAAAATGAAATTGCAACCTACAGAATGGGAAAAAGTAGTTGCAAACCATATAGCTGATAAGGGGTTAATATTTAAAATATGTCCAGAAATCATACAACTCAATAATAAAAAACTCCACAAATAATCCAATTAAAAAATGGGCAAAGGACTTGAAGATATTTTCCAAAGACGATAGACTACAAATGGCTAACAGGTACATGAAAAGGTGCTCGACATCACTAATCATCAGGGAAATGCACATTAAAACCACAATGAGAAATCACCTCATGCCTGTTTGAATGGCTATCATCAGAAAGCAAGAGATAATAAATGATGGAGAGGATGTGGAGAAAAGGGAACACTTGCGCACTATTAGTGGGATTGTACATTGGTAAAACCACTATGGAAAACAGTTTAGAGGTTCCTCAAAAAATTTAAAATACAACTATCATATAATCCAGTAATTCCACTTCTGTGGATATATCCAAAGGAAATGAAAATACCACATCCAAGAGATATCTGCAACCCCATTTTCATGGCAACATTATTTACAATAGCCAAGACATGGAAACAACCTAAGTGTCCATCAATGGATGAATGGATGAAGATGTTGTGGTATCACTGGAATATTATTCAGCCACAAAAAGGAAATCCTGCCATTCACAACATGGATAGAACTTGAGGGCATTATGCTAAGTGAAGTAAGTCAGACAGAGAAAGACAAATACTGTATGATCTTACTCATACTTAAAAAAAAAATCTTTTAATTTCAAAAAATGCATAGCAAAACAGAAGGAAGGTGGTCAAAAGGTACAAACTTCCAGTTATAAAATAAAAAAGAACTAGAAATGTAATATACAACATGATAACTACACGTAACTGTTGTATGGTATATTTGAAAGTTGTTAAGAGAGTAGATCCTAAGAATTTTCAATACCAGGAAAAAAGCTTTTCTTTTTTATATCACAATGAGATGATGGATATTAAATAAACTTACTGTGGTAATAATTTCACAATATATGCAAAGCAAATCATTATGCTCTATATCTTAAACTTACACAGTGCTGTATGTCAATTATATCTCAATAAAACTGGGGAAAAAGATATCAAGATAGCAAATAAGCATACGAGGATGCTCAGTATCATTCATTGGTCATTAGGAATATGTAAAGCAACCACAATAAGGGGCGCCTGGGTGGTTCAGTTGGTTAAGTGACTGCCTTCAGCTCAGGTCATGATCCTGGAGTCCTGGGATCGAGTCCCACGTCGAGCCCGCTTCTCCCTCTGACTCTCCTCCCTCTCATGCTCTCTCTCATTCTCTCTCTCAAATAAATAAATAAAATCTTAAAAAAAAAAAAGTAACCACAATAAGATACAATTAGTCACCCACTGGCACAGTGAAATGTAAAAGCCTGACTATATCAAACGCTGGTGAAGATATGGTACAGCTAAAACTTTCAAATGCTGCTGTGGGGAATATAAATTGTTAGAGCCATTTTGGAAAACAGGCAGTTGAATGTACATCTATAATAAAACTCAGAATTTAAATCTAGGTATTTACCCAAGAGAAATGAAAACAGATGTCTACACAAAGACTTATATGTGAATGTGCACTGCAGCTTTATTTGTAATAGCGATCACTGGAAACAACCCTAAGTCCATCAATAAGGTGGCATTGTTTGGTATATTTATACCAAGTGGAAAATTATTAAAAGTGAACTACTGTCACATGCAGCAATGGGATGAACTTCAAGATGTTCTAAAATAACTCAAGCTTCTTTCCCAACCTATTCCAGGGAATGGCACGATCTATCTGGTTCTGAAAATTAAAAATCAAAATGTCCTCTTGAAAGCTTCCCTTTCCCACAATCCCATATCCAGTCCATCACCATGTCCTAGTGATTTTTCTCTCTTCAGTGTATTTTGATACTTGGTTTCTCTCCATTTTTACCACTATCAGTTTAGGCCAAGCTACCTCATCATCTCTCACACCGCTATTCTTAACCAGCATCCATTCTTGCCTCCCTCCAATGAATTCTCCACACAACAAACAAAAACACTTTCTAGGTGCTCATATGATCATAGCATGGTCTCCCCCAACCTTGTTCAAAATAACCATGCAGTGGCTTTGTACTACTCTTTGGATAAAAGCCAAAATATTTAACACAGCCTATAGGATCTAGATGGTTTGGCCTCTACCACCTATGTTTGAGGCTCATTTGACAATACTCCCTTCACTTCCATCCCTGACTTTCATGACCTTGTCTTTTTTCCTGCCACAGAGCCATTTTTTACATAGGATTCCTTTTGTCCATAATCTCTTCCTAGCATATAACTTGTTAATATTATTCAGATCTTAGCTTAGAATTATTTTTAAAAAAGCATTCCTTGACCTGGTTACCTGCTCAAAGCACAGCTGCACCTCAGTTTTACTTGATGAATTGTCTAAATAACACACAGCTTCTCCACTACAAAATGCATGATTACACAGACCACATTTATTTTTTTATCACCTTTACACCTCCAGCCTCTAGTAAAGATCTAGCAGGTACCTAGAAGGTCCTCGTAAATATTTCTAAATGAATGAAGAATTAGAAATTATCTGTTCCTAAATGAAGTAACATGGGCTTGGTGACATATTTTAAATGGACTACAAGCAAACCATCTAATCAAATCCTCTGTTTTTAAGAAGCATTCCAATTAAAGCATCACATAGTTGTCTTTCCACATTCCTTCCTGCAGTGTGTTTCAGAGGCAATTACTACATTCAAGGCACTGAGACACAGCAGTGAATGAGACAGAGTCCCCGCACTCAGGCAGCATCTGGTTTAACTTGACTGACTTTTCATTTCAAAAGTTACTCTAAGGGCAGATTACATGTTTCCTAACGTCTGTGGAGAATACATCATTTTTTAAAATAAATCTTTAACTTTCTGATCACTATGAGGCAATCTTGTTCTATTTTATGGAAGACTTAGTATTAAACATACAGACCTGAATAATTTTAATTATCTACCTAATTATATGTCTAATCAGAATGAGAAGCAAGGTACAAAGAATTAAAATGGAAAAAAGTATACCTCCTCACAAAAAACTTATATACAGACTAGACTACAAGGAAAAACTTAACCACATATGGCCAAAACATCCTTCAAAGACAAAAGTTAGAAATGAAGCAAAATAATTGAAAAATTAAAAACTTAAGACTCATACATATTTTTTCAGAAATTTGACAAAGTTACATCTTAGAACTCTGATCTCAAAATGTCTACTTGATAGCAAATAGTTACACAAAATGTTCTCCCACTATGTTTAAACTGATCATCCATAATATAGACTTGGGATCAGAAATTTGTCTTCAACATATTTGTTTTTACAGTGTTGATGGTTTTAAACTATATAATGAGGACTTGGTATGTCAATTTGCAAAATGGCTGATTAGGATTACTGTTGTCATGGAAACAAGTTTTTCCTTCTACTTCTCTAATGTGTGTGCTAAAACAGAGATCACATCTACAACCAAGAATTAGCAAATCCTGACATATACACGGTTATTCCATTTTATTTTCTTCAAAATCCCTTCAGAGTGAACCAAATTGGAAATAATATTCCAATAGCATGCTAATTATTGGCAAGCTGTAAAGATGACTTCCTAACTTGTTCATTTAATAACTTCTATTCTAAATCCCCATCATCATACCATCATTGATGTCTCTTGAACATGAACAGTCTGATCACACAGCATAAACTCTCTCACAGAAAAGATCTTAAAACTCTGTAGTCTCTGTAACATATCTGCCTTTGTTAAACGTGTTGGAGGATTTATCAAGTTCAGTTTAGTTCTATGTCCTATTAAGTGTTATTAGTTTAATCCAAAATGTATCATCTGTGTATGTAATGAAGGTAGCTCCTAACTTCATCATCCGAGCCACTGTTAAATTATTCAATATTGTCCTAAGGGAGAGATTCCAATGGAGCATCACTTTTAGGTTGACATAGAACCAAAAACTAATAGCCAAAATGTATAGAGTATACAAAAGGTTTTCACACACAATGATACTTGAGCCTTCATTTATTCAACAGATATTTCAGGAATTGAGTGCTAATTCTATGCCAATCATTGGTTAGATACTGGGATACAAGAGTGATCCTTACAACTCTATAACAGTGATTATCAAAATGTCATCTCAGAACCAGTGGCTTCAGCATCACCCAGGGAACTGCTATTAAAACAAGTAAAAACAGGTCTCACCCCAGATCTACTAAATCTGAAACTCTGGGGGTGGGGCCCAGCAATCTATGTTTTAACAAGTCTTCCAGGTAATTCTGATACATGCTCAAGTTTGAGAACCACTGCCCTGTAAAGTAGCCCTTTGCATTTATATTAGAAAAGTGGGGCTAAGGGGCGCCTGGGTGGCTCAGTCGTTCAGCGTCTGCCTTCGGCTCAGGTCATGATCCCAGGGTCCTGGGATCGAGCCCCGCATCGGGCTCCCTGCTCTGCAGGAAGCCTGCTTCTCCCTCTCCTGCTCCCCCTGCTTGTGTCCCCTTCTCTTGCTGTGTCTCTCTGTCAAATACACAAATAAAATCTTAAAAAAAAAAAAAAAAAGAAAAGTGGGGCTCAGAGAAGGAAACAGACTTGAGATACCAAAGAGGCTTTTTCCTACCACTTATCCCCAGAGATTAGAAAAATGTCTGGCACATAATATAGGCACACAATAAAGATTTGTTGGATGAAAAAATGACTGAATCCTCCCAATTATGGCAATAGCCCAGGCAATATAATCCTAACTTCTTGAAGATATACATATCAATAATGAACACACTTCTTCTGAAAAGAGAAATGTTAACCATGACATCAAGAATTATAACTTAAAAACTAATTATTTTTGACTCTTGTATAAAAGAAGTTACTAAAGGTGACCACTTTCAAAACTTCAATTTTTCCATACCTTGTTATTTTGCCTTGATTTACTTAACTCCAGTTTATACTTTTCTGCCTCTTCTAGAGCTCTATTCAACCGAACTTCTGTAGCACTTTGGTTACTGGCAGCCTGTTTTTGTAGTCTTCTTTTATTTTCTAATTCCTATATGGTAAAAGATAATATGGAACATTTATAAATATATCATTAGTTCCCTCTATTATTCTGTAACATTTTCCATTTCCATATTCCTTGCTTTCTCCCAAATTTTACATACACAAACCCCCCCCCCGCCAAAGTTTGGGGGCCGAGCACCGAGTGACAGAGGGCTTAGAGAATTCTTACCCTGAATTGGTATTAGAAAGATATATCCTTAAAGATGTAGTCATGAATTAGGCTTTCAAATTACTTTTTGTTTGGAATTTTCTATCTCTTTTTATATAGTATAGAGGTCCTCTATACTTATTTTATAAGCAACTCTTTGTCACTATAGTTCTTCCTTTGGGAACCTCCCCAAAACAGTTATGTAAGTCACAAACGCTCATAAATACTGTGTTTGTATAAACCTAACAAAGTATATCATATAAGAAATATTTGTTAAGAACAGAGCATTCTACATTAGCCTTACAGGGAAAGTCCCAACTCTTAGCAAAAACAACAGATCTTATGGATTCAGGTTCTACATCTTGGGGTAGGTTCAGACTTGCATTTCTGCAAATATTCTAAGAGATGCTGTTGCAGAGAGTCTACAGAAGAAACATGAACATGTAGGATAAACTCCAAACTCTACCATAACCTGGCACTATAATCTCATCTCCTGCAAGATATTACCTTCAGATATATCTCCCAAACAGCTATGATGTTTCTTGCCTCTGAACGTTTGCTCATCTCATGCTCTTCCTTCTGCCCTGATCCCTCCCCACTGCTCATTTTTACGTAGCCAGCACCTATCCATCCTTTAAGACTCAAACGAGGAGTGTACATGAGGGTTTTACCTCCTCCAAGAAGCCTCCCCTCATTATCTTCCTCATTCTCCTCCCAGGCTGGATTAGGTACCCTTTCTTCAGAGCTTCTACAACACGTTGACACACATATAGCATATGTGTGCTGTGCAGAACTGAAACTATCCATTTACTTCATTTTCCCCACACTTAATGTAAGCTCATTGAGGATAGAAATAGTCTTAATTTCTGTATTCCCGGAACTTTAGTGGCACAGAAGAGGCACTAACGACATGTTTCTTCAACTGAATTTATTTTGTAATATTTAACTCACTCTTCTTTGCATCCCCTACAATACCTAGTACAGAGCCTTATATACAACAGATATTCAATAAATATCATGGAATTAAAATGATGCAGTTAAAAATACAGTTGTCTGTTTTCTTCTTCTATAAGCTTTTTTCTCCTGGCTGTATCACTGTGTTGTATTTGAAAACTGATCTCCCTGACCCTAAGTAATTAAGGGCAAAACAAAACACAACAAAACACATGCTGCTCTTTATGTGGGTTTTTAAACAAACCAAACTGTATGAGTACCATCTGCTATCACCAGCCTTCTTCACAGCTTTGTGGGTGGTAGCTACAGTAAGAGCAAGCTTGATTTATCTCACTGTTCACATGGAAAAGGCAGAAATTTTCCTTAGCTACAAAGTCCACAATTCTAGTTGCCTCATTTCAGCCTCCACCTATAAGAATATGAAAATAAATCTTTGCCCTTCTCTTTCCTGCTGGTAACTTTGTAACCTACTTCACAGAAAAATGAAAACCATCCAATACCACATTATGTTCCTCTACCCATGAATCAATATGGCCCCCTTCTTGGGAGAAGTGAAAAACAAAAAACATTAGAAAAGTAATATACAAAATAAAGTATTCCTATATGAGCAAATCCACTAAGGAAAGGAAAAACCTTACCAAAAACTTGAAAACATTTCTGTTTTCAATCACACTCAAGTACTTTTTACAAAGTGCAGACAAGATACCAATATTTTTTATGAGAGAGCTTATAAGCTGAAAATAATAAAGTTAAAATACTGTTACCAAAAAAAAAATTAAGCAGTTTACATGTTAGAGAAAAATTTTAGGGTAGATTTCAAACCTTGAATTTTACATTAGCTTTAAAAGAAAAATCTAGATAGCTTAAAGGAATTAAAATCTCACTTTAAAACTCAATTACTATGAGCTCCAATGAGAAATAATTTGCCATCCTCTCTTAACTTTTAAAGCATTCCTAAGGAACTGGGAGAAGGCAAGAATAGAGAGAGCTATGTATTAGTAGCCACAGCACTGACAAAATGGTAGCAAATGCTTTAAGAGTAACATAAATTGCCACAGTAAGTCAGAAGAGGAGTAATGAGATGAGGGCAAATAAATGATAAGGTTCTAGAAACAAGTGGCTAAGGTACAAAAAGCAATAAACTTGGAGTCAGAGAATCTACGAGCTGTGGTAGTCTGTTTCCATATCTGAAATTGGTAGTAATGATATCTATGCCTAGTTATGTGTTGATATTTATTGAGCACTTACTATGTGCCAGGTACTACTCTACATGAATGATGGGCACACAAAATTAATATATACAATGGATAGTTAAGTAGTACACCATGAAACCTAAGCTGGGGGAGAAGGGAATAAAAAACTGGGGGGAGGTGCAGATCTATAGAATAAAAACACATGACTACACACAACTATCATATGTATGTGATAACAATTTGTAAACTATATACTATTAAACAAAGGTAAGGACCATTAATATCATGGCTTTGCAGGATACATATAGGCAAAAATTTAAAAGCTTTCTTTGCAAGATAAGGATGTGAAAAAATTAAGAAAATGCTTTTGAGGAGTTTTGCTATAGAAACAAAAAAGAACAAAAACATCTTTAGGAAATGATACAAACCTCAATTTTAGCTAGAGTGAAAGATAAAAAGAGAGCAGACTTTTTTTTTTAAATGAGTTACTAATATTAATAAGCATGTTTGCGTGACATAATCCATGGTCAGAGAAACTTGTGAAGTGTACCTACTGACTTTAATTTGACCAAAAAAAACAAAACAGAGATTAAGGCTTCCACCCTTGACGAAACAATAAGAACCTAACATAAAAACACACTGTAAACTAAAAAAAAATGTTAAATAACTATTTAGAGATAAAGGAAAACGGTAGGATTATGACTACTGAGAGAAGAGAAATAAATGGGGTAGTCCTGCAATCACCCCAGCATTCTGCCTGGAGGCAATATCCACACTGTGGGTATAAGGAGGAGAAAATACAAACAGAACCAAGGTCTGCTGAGCTGAGGAGACAGAGATGGAAGTTGGAGGAGACTGAAGCAGCTGGAATTTCTGAGAAGGGTTCAAAAGAGGAGGAACTCCATTAGGAGGGAACTTCAGAAATCTACACAGGATATCTTTTGAATATACTGAGGACTAGGCCACACCTAGTGGCTACTCTAGACCAACCCCGGCCAAACTTAAAAACAGGCCTTAAAGGTACTAAACTGACAAATAACTACTTGTGTTTAAAGAGTACATTAAATACAGATACTCAACAATATAATATTCACAATGTCTAGCATCCAGTATAAAATCACTAACTAAACAAAGAAGCAGGAAAATGTGATTGATATCCAGAAGAAAGATTCAATAGAAACAATCCATAAATGAGAAATATGATGGATATAGCAGACAAGACTGTTAAAACAGCTATTTTAATTATATATGTTAATATAATGAGGACATAAATTCAGAATATAAAAAAATCAAATGGAACTTCTACAGATGAATAATATATCAAAATGAACATTTCACTTGGTTAAAAGCGTATTAGACACTGCAAAGAAAAGATCAGTGAACTAATGAAGATAGCAATAGAATCTATCCAAATAAAAAATATAGGTGAAAAAAGGCTAAAAACATCAGTGACCTAATATCACTGATGCATTATCAGTGGGATAATATCAAGTGGCCTAACAAAAGTATAATTGAAGTTACAGGTTGGGGGAGGGAGAGAAGGGGCACAGAAAAAATGCTGGAAGAAATAATAGCCAAACTTTTACAAATTTGATGAACACTATAAACCCACAGATTCAAAAAGGTCAACAAACTTCAAGCCAAATAAACACTCCCCACACAAAACATATCATTATGAAATTACTGAAAACCAGTAACAAAGAGAATGCCTTAAGAGCAAAGATAAAAGATACAAATGTACAAGGGTAGAAAGAAAAGAATTAGTGTGAACTTTTTGTCAGAAATAACATAACCCAGAGGACAATGGGATGATATCTTCAAAGTACTAAAAGAAGACAGAAACTGGGGCGCCTGGGTGGCTCAGTTGGTTAAGTGGCTGCCTTCAGCTCAGGTCCTGATCCCAGGGTACTGGGATCGAGCCCCGCATCGGGCTCCCTGCTCAGCGGGAAGCCTGCTTCTCCCTCTCCCACTCCCCCTGCTTGTGTACCCTCTCATGCTGTCTCTCTCTCTGTGTCAATTAAATAAATAAATAAATAATCTTAAAAAAAAAAAAGACAGAAACTTTCAATTGGTAATTCTCTAACTAGTGAAAATATCCTTCAAAAATTTAAGAGGGTCCAAACACACACAAGTGCATACAGAACTGGTGAAATCTGAGTAATGCCTGTGGATTATACCAATGTCAATTTCCAGGTTTTAATACTGTCCTATTATTATGTTAGATGCTCTTAATGAGGGATACTGAGTGAAGGGTCCACAGGACCTCTATCATTTTTGCAGCTTCCTGTGAATCTGTAATTTTCAAAATAAAAAAAAATTAAGTAAGGAAAAACACAGTCTTTTTTCAAAGAAACAAAAACAAGGAATCAGTGACTAGCAAACTGGCACCACAAAGATTGAAAGGGTAGTTATTTCAAGCAGGCATATAGAAAAACAGATTGAAAGAATGAAGAATACAAGAAATAGCAAATATAAAAGGCATTTTCATATGTTAAGCTCTTTAAAATATAACTATTTAAAGAAACACTGTGGGATTTATGACATTTAAAAGTAAAAGCATAAAGGAAAGGGGCAGAAATAGAATATACTGTTGTGAGGATCTTATATGTGAAAGAATATAACATGATTTGAAAGTAGACTGTGGTATGGTAAATATGTTTTTTTGTGTTTTATATAATGTAATTTATGCATATAAATATGTTTTATGTTTTTTGAGTTAAATGTAACATAAAAATATAAGAGACATAGCAATGTCTCTTGGCTAAATACTAAAAAATATTCAACTCAGAACAGGAAAAAAGCAACAAGGAATGGTTAGAAAAAACAAGACACGAACAGCAAGATGATAAACTTAACCCGAACATCAAAAATTGCATTAATCTAATTGGTCTGAACATGCCAATAAGAGAGAGAGACCATTGTAGTGGATGAAAAAGCAACACCCAATTATATACTGGCTACAACAAACCCATTTTCAATATAAAGACAGATGAAAAGTAAAAAGTTGAAGAAAGATATACCAAGCAAACATGAAGTATAATAAAGCTGGAATCACTACACTAATATCAGACAAAGTAAGCAGACTTTGGAACAAGGAATGTTACTAGAGATTTTAAAAAGTATTTCATAATTATAAAGAAGTGTTAATCAAAAACACTATACTCCTAAATGTGCAGGCATCCGAAACAGAGACTAAAAATACATAAAGCCAAAACTGATATAACAGAAAGGAGAAATAGACAAATCCACAATTCTAGTCAGAGATTACAGCACCTCTCTCAATAACTGACAGAAAACTTGAACAACACTATCAACAAATTTGCCCTAATATTTATAGAACACTCCATTCAACACAGCATACTATATATTCTTTTCAAATTACATGAAGTATTCACCAAAAGAGGCCAAATGCTGGTCCGTAAAACTAGTCAAGATAAATTTTAAAAGAATGAAATCATGAAGTGTAGGTTCTCACACCACAGAATTAAATTAGAAATTAACAGAAAGACATGAAAAATCCCCAATTATTTAGAAATTAAACAGTATACTTCTAAATAATCCAAATGGTCAAGAGAAATTGAAGTAGAAAACACTTTGAATTTAATGAAAATAAAAAGACAACATCAAAATTTGTGGAATGAAGATAAAGCAGCACTTAGAGGAAAATTTATAGCTTTAAAATGCTTATGTAAGAAGAAAAGTAGAAAATCAATTATCTAAACTTCTACCTTAAGAATCCTGAAAAGAAATTAAACCCAAATAAGAATGAAGGAAATGCTAAAGGGTAAAAATCAATGAAATAGAAAACTGACAAAAAGAGCAAAGTCAATGAAGCTAACTCCTGACTCATGGAAAAGTTCAATGAAATTGGTATGTATCTAGCTAGATTGATAAAGAATAAAAGAGAAAAGAGACAAATTATTAATATCAAGAGTGAGACAGGTGTCAGTGCAGATAATGCAGGCATTATAAATATCATAAAGGAATATTAAGGACAAATTTATGCCAATAAATTTGATAACTTAGATGAGATAGAAAAATTTCTTAAAAAACATAAATTATCAAAACTAACTCAAAAAGTAATAAAAAATCAAAATAGACTCATCCACTAAATAAACTGATCATTAGAATCCTTCCAAAAAGAAAATTCCACTCCACATGGTTTTATTGATGACATATCAAAATATAGATCAATGAACATAGATCAATGTAGCAGAATAAACAGTCTAGAAATAGACCCATATATATGGAAAATTTCATTTTCTACACAGGTGCCATGGTAATTAAATTGAGAAAGAATAGTATTTTCAACAAATGCTGACTGTATGAAAAATAAACTTTGACCTTTATTCTCATATAAACAAAATTAACTTGAAATAGATTACAGATCTATTTATATACTATATAAATAGTATATAGTATATAGTATATAGTATACATATAAATATATGTATACATACATACACACACACACACACACACACACACACACACACGGCTAAAACCATAAAACTCCTGTATGAATACATGAAGATTTTCTCCCATGGGGTGGGCAAAGATTTCTTGAATAAGATGAAAAAAGCACAAACTAGAAATAAAATAAAATAAAATAAAATATTGGAATTCATCAAAATTTAAAACTCTTTTGAAAAACACTGTTAAGAAAAAAGCCAAGTAAGATTGGACGAAACTATTCACTATATATTCTAGTAAAAGAATTATATAAGGAACTCCTACCTCAACTCAATACGTTTTTAAATGGGCAAAAGGTTTGAACAGACAAAAGAAGATATATGAGTGGCCAATATACTTATGAAAAGATGCTCAAGATCAATAGTCATAAAGGAAATACAAATTTAGCCATAATGAGATGCTAATCTTCTGCCCCTCTAAAAGGATTAAAATTCAAAAGACTGACAATACCAAGTGCTGCTAAAGATACAGACTAACTGGAACTTTCATATATTGCTGGTGGGAATGAAGGATGGTACAATTACTTTGGAACAGTTTGGCTGTTTCTTATTAAGTTAAACACCAGTTTCTGTAATACCCAGAAATTCTACTCTTAGGTATTTATCCAACATCACGAGTGATGTTGGATGCGCCTGTATAAAAACAAGTGTCTATATAAAAATTTGTATATGAAAATTCATAGTGGCTTTATTTCTAATAGTCCAAAGTTGGAAATAACTCAATGCCTACCAACTGATGAACAAATAAACAAAATGCAGTACATCCATAAACAAACACTACTCAGCAATATAAGGGAATGAACCACAAAATATGCAACATTAATGAATCTCAAAATCATTATGCTGACCAAAAGAAGCCAGCCATAAAAAGTCCATCTATATGAAATTCTAGAACAGGGAAAACTAGTCTGTAACGAAGGAATGCAGATCAGTGGTTGGGCCATGGTTGGAGATTGAAATTTTAAGGGAAGGGAGACAAAGGAAATTTTGGGAAGGTGATAGAAATTTTATCTTGATTGCAGTGGTGGTTATAAGGATATACTATTTTGTCAAAGCACAGTGAATTGCACAATTAAAACAAGTATATTTAATTGTATTTATTTCTTGATAAAGTTGATTTTAAAACATCATTAATTGAAAAACAAAATTCAGTGCTGAAATAAATTGTTTTCTGCTTTTATGTTTTAGAAATGGCTCTACCTGTTAGTGTAAGTTAATATGTATAGTGTTTTTTTAAACAGCTGGCTTTTATAGGTTTATAGAAGAAACTCCATCAAACTCAAGCTCTGTTTTGCATTTCTATCAACTACACTGAGGTTGGTTTTTAGAGAGAGATAGTGAGCAGAATTGCCAAAAAAAAAAAAGAATCAATCTTGAGTTCCACATAACCCATGAGAGTTGTTACACCTCTCTTCCTGGTAGGTAGATAAGGACTCAAGATGGGAAGTTCAGAGCTCATCAAAGTCATAAAAATCTTCAGATAGTTTATGTATCCTAACAGCTCAGAACACTCATTGTGACTCAAAGGTTTCAAATATTTAACTCTAAACAGCAATGAGATTTTGGAATAGCTGTGTGTTTAGGACCACTTAATTTTGAGGGGTTGGAGAGTCTACATGATCTGTAGGAAGAACACAGACTTTGGAGTCAGACAAACATGGTTTGAATCCTGCACTGCCACTACCTGAATGACCCTGGGCAATGAGATTTTGGAATAGCTGTGTGTTTAAGACGACTTAATTTTGAGGGGTTGGAGAATCTACATGATTTGTAGGAAGAACACGGACTTTGGAGTCAGACAAACATGGTTTGAATCCTGCACTGCCACTACCTGTATGACCCTGGGCACTTTGTTTAACCTCTCAGACTCAGTTTCTCTTTCTGTAAAATGTTTTGACTGACACATAGTACTCAAAAAAATGTTAGTTCCATTTCTGCCCATACAAAGGTAGAGTTATAATCAATGTAGTCTTTTGAGAACATTAATCTATTGATAGAGTACAAGATACAATGGATAAGAAAAAGAGAAAGGAGATAAAATAACCAGTGAGGAGGATTCAGAAATAATAATAGCTTGAACCAAGAAGGGGCAATGGAAATTGAAAAGAAAAAATGAATGCAAAACATTTGAAGAATGCATAGGATGGGTATAAAGGCCAGGAACAAGAAGAGAATCAAAGATGTAGGCAGGGTTTCAAGATTATGTGAAATGATAATCATGATATGACCAGAAACTTGGTAGTATATGACAAATAATAAAGTATCATGACAAAAATACTGGTGTCCCAGATACAACAGGTTTTTTCTTAGAACACTTGTCTAACAGATGTAGTGAAAAGAAGGGCCATATGCACCCCAATGTTCATAGCAGCAACGTCCACAATAGCCAAACTGTGGAAAGAGCCAAGATGCCCTTCAACAGACGAATGGATAAAGAAGATGTGGTCCATATATACAATGGAATATTACTCAGCCATCAGAAAGGATGAATACCCAACTTTTACATCAACATGGATGGGACTGGAGGAAATGATGCTAAGTGAAATAAGTCAAGCAGAGAAAGTCAATTATATGGTTTCACTTATTTGTGGAACATAAGGAATAGCAGGGAGGACATCAGGAGAAGGAAGGGAACAATGAAGGGGGAGGGAGTTGGAGGGAGAAAGAGCCATGAGAGACTATGGACTCTGGGAAACAGAGGGTTTTAAGAGGGGAGGGGGGTGGGGGATGGGTTAGCCTGGTGATGGGTATTAAGGAGGGCACATACTGCATGGAGCACTGGGTGTTATTTGAAAACAATGAATCATGGAACACTACATCAAAAACTAATCATAGTATGGTAACTAACATAATAAAATAAATAAAATTAAAAAAAAGAATACTTGTCTATATTTTTTAGACCAACATATGAACCACATAATGTGAACCACATATGTAATTTTAAATTTTCTAGTAGCTACTTTAAAAACAAACAAGTAAAATTAATTATAATGCTATAGTTCACTTATCCCAATATATCCAAAATATTTTAATATGTAATCAATATAAAAATATTCTCTTTTATTCTTTATTAAGGCTTCGAAATCTGGTATTTATTTTAAACTTACAGCATGTCACAATTTGGACTAGCCACATATAGTGAGCTACCATATTGGATAGTACTGGCTTACACTATTAGATACTATAATTAATTCTGATTTCCAGATATATAGGTAATCAAAATGTGGTATATCCATTCAATGTTACACTACTCAGTAATGAAAAGGAACAGACTACAACATGGATTAACCTCAATTGCCTTTTGCAAATGAAAAAATCAGACTCAAAAGCCTACTAAGTAACTCTATGTGATTCTAATTACATGACATGCTGGAAAAGGTCAAAATATAAGAACCGAAACCAGATCAGTGGTTGCCTTAGACTGGAAGGAGGAGGAGGACTTGACTAAATTCACAAGGAAATTTTTAGGGATGGTGGAACTGTTCTGTATCTCAATTATGGCACTAGTTATATGACTATGTATTTGTCAAAACTCACAGAACTGTATACTTAAAAAGGGTGATTACTGTACACAAATTTTATCTCAATAAAGCCAATGTTAAGAAATTTATTATCAGAAGATAATGCTAATTATACAAGACGAAAATGGTCAAAAATATGCTTTTACAGGAACACACTAAAGAAAAATATAGAAATGAAGGTATAATTTCTTACTACCTAAATCTCTTATTTTACATAATTTTTATCATAAGTCTTACAAAGTAATACCATACAGTATGTTTTATTTTTATTATCTCAGTGGTACATTAATATAAGTTTTTTAATGGGATAGCTTATTTAAAATGTATTATCCCATTAGATTTGACACCAAAAGCACAAACAACCAAAGGAAAATTAGATACACTGGGCTTCAAAAATAAAAAATTTTTGTGCTTCAAAGGACACTGTAAAGAAAATGAAGAGACAACCCAAAGAATAGGAGAGGTATTTAGAAATCATGTATCTGATAAGGGACTTCACTCTAAAATATATAAAAAACATTTACTACTCAATAATTTAAAAATTCCAACTTAAACAATGGGCAGAGGATTTGATCAGACATTTCTCCAAAGAAGATATACAAATGGCCAATAAACATATGAAAAGATGCTCAACATCTTTAGTTATCAGAGAAATGCAAATCAAAATGATGAGCTAACCACATCACATGATTAGAATGGCTATAATCAAAAAGATAATCTAACGTGTTGGTGAGGATGTGTAGAAAATGGAACCCTTACACACTACTGGTGGAAATGTACAAATGGCATAGCTAGCTGGAAAATAGTTGACAGTTTCTCAAAAGGTTAAACACAGGGTTCCCATATGATCCAATGATTCTACTCTTAGGTGTATACCCAAGACAAATGAAAATATATGTTCACACAAAAACTTGTATGTTAATGTTCATAGCAGCATTATTCAAAATAGCCCAAAAGTGGAAATAACACAAATGTCCATCAACTGATAAACAGATGTGTTATATCCATATAACAGAATATTACTTTATAAAAAGGAATGAAGTACTGATATGTACAATGTGGATAAACCTCTAAAACATTCTTAAACAAAAGATGTCAGTCACAAAATACCTCATATTGTATGATTCTATATATAGAACATCCAAATGTCCAAAATAGGCAAATCTGTCAACAGAAAATAAGAAGTTGCCTAGAGCTGGAAGGGATGGGGGAAGAGGGTTGTGGTACAGTGGCTAAAGGGTATGGAGTGTCTTTTTTGGGGTGATGAAAATGTTCTAACATTGATCATGGTGACAGCCACACAACCCCCGAATATATTAATAAGCCACTGAACTGTATACTTTAAAAGGGTGATTTGTATTATATGTGAATTGTAGTTCAATAAAGCTATTAAAAATATCCTTATATGGTGGAAGACTTTTTAGTAAATACTAACAAAATAACTGAACAAGCAAAAGTGGTGCCCACACAAATATGTAACTTTGTTTTATAGTATCTTTAACATTAGGTCCAGAAAAATAGCAAAATTACCTTTTCTACTGAAGACAGCTGTTGCTGTAATCCATCACATTTTTTATTTAGCTCTTCAAAAAGAGTTTTATATTTTTCTGTTTGAGACTGTTGCAAATTAATTGTTCGCTGCTGTCTCACACAATCTTCTTCAAAGTTTTTTATCTGAGACTTTAAATCCTGAATTTCATTTTCCTATAGTTAGGAAATTAGAGATTATGTGAAAAAATGCACAAGGTTTGGTATCACAACATAAAGCAGAAAACAAAAAGGAGCTTCATATGATTTGAGATACTTATATTCACTTCACAAAGAAAAACAAACTGCATTCCATTTTCATCTTCAAAAATGGAAGTCAGATGTTTTATTTTTATTTAAGAGCTTACATTTGTAAATCTTATACAGAAAACTCTAACTGCTAACAAGTATTTAATATTCTTTAGCTCAATGAAAATTCAACATCTCAAAATACAATAAAATTTAGTATTTACATATAATTCAAAATTTAACTGTAAATTAATCTCAATGAATATATTTTAAAAATAACTGAAACTGCTCCTAAAATATTTTGGAATATTAAAGCATTTATTTTGATATGTTTTTACCTTTTTATTGCATTCATATACAACATTATCCAATTCCTCCTGCATAACACGGAGTTTGGCCTTTAAAAATCTGTTCTGGGCTTCTGTGGATTTAAATAAAATTACATATATTGTCTTTCACTGAATCTAAGATGCCATCAGTTGCAAGACAGACCATTATTTTATGAGGAAAAAATGTTCAAGATGGGGAATTTAACAGGAGATCCCTGTCTGAGAACACTAAAGACACTAAATACCCATACTATAAAGATAAATGAAAAACAAATCCACCCAACAGAAAGGAACTCTTCACATCTCAACCCGGAACTGAGGAAAGAAGGGAAAAACAACAAAAACCTCTCCTGAGAATCTGAACCACAAGCCAGTACTCAGGTTAAGTCTGCAGACTGTATTTGTCTTTACCAACGAGATCCAAAATACCTCAGTCAGAATTTAAAGTGGTTTCAGGTTGGTAACGTCCCCAGGTGTTTGGCAGAAACAAAGATAAAACCTCTCTAGTAAAACTCAACTTCAATCTCAGCCACTGTGATTATAAATTACTAGTGATTGTAATACATATCCCGATTTCACAGAAGTTAAAACATAGTCTATGTGCCTTAGAAGCAGAGAAACACACTAATACCTTACTGCTGAAGCTTTCTCCCACAATCCCTAAGCTCTGCCTTTGATATTTCATTGCTACCTAAAATTCTTTATTCAATGATATCAGCAGCAAATCTTTGATGTTTCTAGAACTATGTAAGTAAATAGAGTGAAAAGTGAACTTAGAACTCATTCCATAATTCATTTGATCATTTATCCACAAAATATACATTAAGTCTCTATAGTGTTCCAGGCATAGTAGGGATAAGACAAGCTTTGCCTTCATGGATCTTATCTTGAATAAACACCCTGAACTGTCTCTGAGGAGTCATTAGGATATATCCCAACAGAGCACAAACATCTCCATATATGCTTTCCACTCCAAAGCTCTTCTTACTAAATGCTCCCAGTGTTACCATGGAGGTGATTAACGATGACTGGCTCTAACCCACCTAGACCTGTCTAGCCTCAAATCTCCTTCAAGCCTCTCATGTCACTCCAGGTTAGCACAGGATAGAAGGGAAATGATATATTTAAAAATGTGAAGTTTGCAGTAGTTGGTCTCTAAGGAGAAAGGAGGAAGAATGGGAGAGCATGACTTCGTCCATCTCTTTCTCTCCCCCAACTAACCTCAGTGTAACCAAGGAGCCGAATGCTCTCACCTGTGCAGGCCCATAGTATTAACCTCCCATCCCCATCTCCCTCTGACTTTAGTCTTACAGAGCAGTATGTGCTACTAAGCTACTTTTTTTAAATCTTTTCCTCTTGCCTGTATAGCCATTCAGGCAATCATCTGGAATAAGAGAAAGCTCCCCCAGAAGGGGAGATACCTTGGCCAAAGAGTCTGGAAAGGGAAGGTAGGGAGAGAGGCAAAGTGGCAGAGAGGTGATTCAGCAATAAAAAGAAAGTAGCAATTTAAGGCAGTCTGTTTGTACCGGTTCTATGTATCTAAGAGCAGGAATATTCTAACAGGGCCATGGGTGAAGAACAGTCAACGTGTGACCACTGTGTCCTTGAAGGCATTGTGACAGAGACATAAAGGCAACTTCCTGCTTCACTTACCTTCTCGTCTGAAAAGTACCCCCAGAAAGCTTAGATAGGTCAGTAAATGTAATAAATTCATAAATGAATTGTTCATTTATGACTAAGTAGCATGCAGCACAATAATCATTACACATATAAATTATTACGGTTTTCACAAAATCAAGAGAATTTTAAAGATACATCTTATGACCATCTCATACAAACTGCTAAATTTTGAAATGAAGAATTGCTATTACAGAGAGGCTAAGTGGCTTGCCTGAAGTCACAACTATAGTTCAGTATTAACCATGTTCAAATACACTCAGTTGTCTTATTCTTTGTTTATAAATGCTTAGGTAGCGCCTCATAAATTCAACAGTTCTAGAGGCATTACTGGTAACTAAATTGTTTTTAGATGATCTAAACTTAGTATTATTTTTCAAAGTGATATGCGGAGAACAAGCTTATAAGAAAGAAAATTATATTCATTAGAAAACTGATTATTTTAACTGATGCCACATTAATCATTCATTTATACTTTTAACATGCAGTAAGTAGAATACAGTATTAATAGATGAAAGGAATTCAAAGAAACATTGGGGTTTTTAAGATTTTATTTATTTGACAGAGAGAGAGAGAGAGAGAGAGAGAGTGAGCGAACACAAGCAGGGGGAGTGGGAGACAGAGAAGCAGGCTTCCCGCCGAGCAGGGAGCCCGATGCGGGGCTCGATCCCAGGACCCCGGGATCATGACCTGAGCCGAAGGCAGACGCTTAACGACTGAGCCACCCAGGTGCCCCGAAACATTGGGTTTTAAAAATTATTTTAATGTGGGGCGCCTGGGTGGCTCAGTTGGTTAAGCGTCCGACTCTTGATTTTGGTTCTGGCCATGATCTCAGGGTTGTGAGATGGAGCCCCGCATTGGGCTCTGCACTGGGCATGAATCCTGCTTAAAAAAAAAGAGAGTGTATGGTATTGGTTTCATTGACCACATTTCAACTAAGTTTAAAATGCCCCATAGATTGGGGCACCTGGGTGGCTCAGTCGTTAAGCGTCTGCCTTCGGCTCAGGTCATGATCCCAGGACTCTGGGATTGAGCCCTGCATCGGGCTCCCTGCTCCGCGGGAAGCCTGCCTCTCCCTCTCCCACTCCCCCTGCTTGTGTTCCTCTCTCACTGTGTCTCTCTCTGTCAAATAAATAAAATCTTAAAAAAAATAAATTAAATAAAATGCCCCATAGCTTATCGTTAAAACATTAAAATAATTTGGGGGGGGGGCAAAGAGAGAAGGAGAGAGAATCCTTCACTTTTAACTGTGATCATGACCTGAGCCGAAGGCAGACGCTTAACAACTGAGCCACCCAGATGCCCCAATCTATGGGGCATTTTAGACTTAGTTGAAATGTGGTCAATGAAACCAATACCATACACTCTCTTTTTTTTAAGATTTATTTGTTGAGGGGGAGTGGCCACGGGAGAGGGAGATAATCTCAACCAGACTCCCTGATGAGTGGGGAATCTGACACAGGGCTCAATCCCACCACCCTGAGATCATGACCTGAGCTGAAATCAAGAGTTGGTTGCTTAACTGATTGAGCCATCCAGGCACCCCCCATATAGTCTTTTTCATTTTTACTTTTTATAATGGAAAATGTCAAACATATATATAGAGATGATGTCAATGAAAAACCACTTTCCCATCACCCATTTTCAACAATTATTGACTCAAAACCAACTTTATTTCATCTATAATTCCACTCACTCCTCCTACCATCATGTCCCACTAGATGATTTTGAAACAAATGCAAGATATCATAACATAATATCTTTTATTATTTATTATTATTTATTATTTATTATTATTTATTATCATAACATTTTTTAAATGCAAGAAAAATCATTCCCAAATATCTTTTTCTAAGTAAATGTGATATAAGGATAAAAATAAAAGAAAACTTACCTGTTCCAATGTCATTACTAACACCACAAAAAATATCATCATCTATATAATCAGGCAAACCTTCTTCCTCCAGTTGCCCTTCAAGTTTGCTAATTGTTTTTGCAAGAGAAAAGTCTGAAAAATCCTCTGGAATAGCAACATCATTGGCAGTCTGTACATCAGAGTATTTCAATTTTATACTATAAATGAATAAACACACACATATATACACATTCATATTACATACAATGTCAATATACAAAGGAGATGTGACTTTTTTACTCAAATAACAAAGCAGATCAAAATTATTAATTTTAAATTTATAATGAAATCTACAATTGATACTTCCAAGGATATTATAAAAGACTTAATTGACTTTCAATTTTTATGAATCACACAGTTACAGAGTTAAGAGAAGGCTTATGAGGCTAGTTTGTCTAGACATTGCCTCCAAACAAGAAACATCAAAACTAAGAGTGCTGAGCTTAGCCTCCCAGGTCAAATCCATACTGTGGCTTTTAAATTACATGCTGATGAAGAAGAACTGTATAAAGTGATATTGCTTCCAGCCATAATTCTGCAAACACTAAAGAATACCTCTTAAGAAAAAAATTAGAGTGAAGTTATTAGCTCAATCAAAATCAACTCCTTTTTTCCACCTAAAGAAACACATTCTAACCAGAATCAAAGTCAACCAAAAAATTAGATTTGATTTTAACAAGGGAAGAAATATGAAATAAAAGTCACTAGTAAAGGCATTAAGGAATGGGCCAGCCCTAACCAATTAAATTTATGGTTCTGAAAGCCTTATTTTTAACTTTTTACTTAAAGCCTGACTTACCTTTTACCACATAAGCAAATTCTACTTAGAAAAACAAGCTTTTCTTTAAAAAGTAATTTTGAAGTCTGAAAATAAGATAACCAGTTACATTATGTATGCAGGATATGTTCTCTTTTCTTTTTTAGATTTATTTTCTCTTCGTTATCCCTTCATTCTATTTTTTCTTTTATTCAAAAAGCAAAAAAGTTATTTAGCCAATTAAAGGACACAAATATTAACAAAGATTTTTCTAGGTTTATAATGCAATTATCATTTTGGGTAAGTAACACACATTTAATAAAAAGAAGCTGGTTTGTACAATCTACTGCAGGTGTGACCTTCCTTTTCTAGGTCTCCTATCCCAGAGAGCCTTAGTCCCCTTGTCTAGCTTAAAACACTAAGAACAGTCTGGAATTCTTTCTCACCAAAAACAGCAGAATGTAAATTACAATGATACTACAGTCTTACTTTGAGCACACCAAATCATTTTGTATGTCAAGATACACAATAATGTATAGTGTTCTATTAAATGCTCAAAAAAGTAGACTAGTTTGAGAGAACTAGGCAGAGAAAGACACCTATGTTCTAGTCTTAGCTCTCAGAAAATACCTCATTAACACTTAAAAATTTGAAATGTGGCGATTTTGCTTAAGAGAACATATAATGTTTAGTAATTGCTGCAAGACATTTCTGAGAACATATTTTAAATTACTGAATGTAGATAAGATATAGACAATGTAAGGTATAAAAAAATCTGGAAAAAGAGAAAGAGCTTAATAATTAAAATGATGGTACTGTGAATCATAAAACTAAAAAAGGAAAGTAATACTTTTAAAACCGTGCTATACCTTGAATTTGTTTTCCTTCCTTTATTTGCAGAGCGCAGTTTGTTTTGAACCTTGTTTACTGCATCAACATTTTTGGTTTTCGGCTACATCAAAAGAATTTAAATTATTAATTAGATTCTAATCGTTTGTCATGGAAAGCAATTTTGTAATACACAGAATTGCTAGTTTACTACACAGAAGAATTGCTATTTTCATGGAATTAATCAAATTATATTTTAAAGAATCCCAGGATTGTATATATCTAGGAAAAGACCTAGATATCACTAGCACTAACAGATTCAAAGATAAGGAAAATGAGCCTCCAAAATTCAGGATAATCAGCTAGCTAGTGGAACATTAAACTGGATGTTCTGGCTCACAGAATTTAGTTCTCCTCACTGATTATTCCCCAGACAGATCTTCACATATACCGTTCCCTTGGCCTAGATTCCAGTAGGTGGGGAACTTGTAGATTCCAATTCACCCAGCACCTGCAGTAAGTGATCCACACACTATAAATATTTAAATGAATGAATAAACCTCTCAAATTACCTCCTTTGTATATAAATACTTTTCTTTTTTGGGTGGTATTTCTAGTAAATTTGGGCTTCAGAGAGGAAACTAAAAATGCTTAGGTTACAGATTCATTTTACTTAGAATTTTTTCCAATATATATCCAGATTGTTCAGTGAAATTATGAAACAAAAAAGGATTCAACTTATTTTATGAGCAACATTTTATGAAGGCATCTCTTCTAAGTATCAAGGCTTATATTCTATTTCTATAGTCATACTCCTCTGTTTTATTCTAAGAAAATTCTAAAAAATAACCTAAATTCTACAGAAAGTAATATTTACAGAAAGTTTTATTTTTTTTAAACGTTTTATTTATTTATTTGAGAGCACACAAGCAGGGGGAGACCAGGCATAGGAAGAGGGAGAAGCAGGCTCTCTGCTGAGCAGGGAGCCCGATGCAGGGCTTGATCCCAAGACCCCAGGATCATGACCTGAGCCGAAGACCGCTGCTTAACCGACTGAGCCACCCAGGCACCCCAAAAGTTTGATTTCATACCTTAGTTTCTGAATGTAGATGAACTATCCCTTCAGACAACAGACCTCTACAGATCAAAAATAAATATTACACATTAACAATAGATACTAAAGTGAGACACAATAAAATTGAACAGTAACTATATCTGAAAGGGAAAACAGACAACTATCAAGTAGATTTGCTATGATTCTAGTCATGCACCTGTTAGTTTATTCTGATAAGTGTCACAAACAACAAAAGTTCTTCGGTTAAATAATTCACCTTTGAGAAGATATACTATAATACCAATATTTTTTGTAGGGAAATATAGCACAAATTTTAACAAATGAAAATCATAAGGCATGATTATTGGTAATACACAGGGATTATCAATTTTACAAAATGATTCACCACAAGGCTTTTTAGTGTGAGCCCATCCAGTGTTATCCTTTGTAAATGCATTTAAATACTTGGTCAGTGTCTGTTTTACCCATTACACTGTGAACTCCATGAGGGTAGGAATCATGTCTGCCTTGTTCATTGCTCTATGCCTAGCACATGGCATAGTACCTAGCATATGAGCTCTTAAACTGTCACTGAATAAGTATTTGTTAAATGCATGAATAAATACATCTAAAATACAACTCATTTTTTTTTAACATTTTAACTTCACATTTTTTTAATTGAAGTGTAATTGACATACAATAGCCTGTTAGTTTCAGGTGTACATCATAGTGTTTCAATATTTTTATACATTACAAAATGGCCCCCACAATAGGTCTAGTTAACATCTGTTACCATACAAAGTTGTTATAATATTATTGACTATTTCCCTATGCTGTATATTACATTGCCACAACTAACTCATTTTATTATTGGAAGTTTGACCTCTAAAATACAACTCATTTTTATGCACAGTTTTCAAAATTTGTTTTTATTTAAAACAAAGAGTGTTTATGGGGTCTGCACTTTATGGCACATGGGCTGAATTCACCCACATCCATTCATTTCACATTCTCTATGGCTGTTTTCTCACTATAACAGCAAAGTTGAGTAGTTATGACAAAGACTGTAAAGCCCACAAATACAAAAATTTTGTAAATTTTATTGGATGAGTTTGCCTACCCCTGATCAATTGTCTAGATCATCCCCATTACATGTATTAATACTTCTGAAAATCTACCATGTTACTATCTATTGTTGCTATTAAAAACCAAAAAACCAAAAAAAAGAAAACAAAAACCCTCCATATCCCCTGAGAATTCCTAACCGTAAGGACACAAAAACAAAATTACTTTCTGTCATATGCCACCTACTCAACTAGTCATATGTAAGTTATTTCAATATTAAACACAAAAATATACTTAGATAATATTATATACAAACTTTTAAAGAACTAGAAATAGCTCTGGGAAGAAAAAAGGCAGCTTTCAAAATACCTTAAAATTATAGAGACTAAAGAATCATTCTCACATACGACATTAAAATGTTACCAAGTTTTATTCAAATTTTAAGTGTTCTCTTTAACGGCCTTCATATCAAATCAGTATTTGCCATTTCCTTACATTTTCTACATCTTCCATCTCTGCTCCCCTGATACACATAGGTATCAGCCAAAAGACAGTTAAGGGTTATTGGTCTCCCTCAGGTTTAGCAGAGCGACATTATTTTGCTAGTGTATTTCCATGAAAAATGAACTAAAACACAGTATTCTAGCTATTTTTGTTACACTTCTCCATGAAAGGTAACATAACTGAAATGATTTGTGTGGTAAATCTTGCTTCCAGCAGAATGAAGGACATGTATGCTATACTATTAGGAAACTAAATTCTGGTTTCCTGACCATATTGTTTGGCAGAGTAACTTTGGATGTTGAAGATCTATTACAATATATACTGCCCGACCACCATCATTTACATGAATGATTGTTCCAAGCCAAAATGGATTGTCTCTTTACAGAATTACCTCCCATCTTCAGCAATTTCCAAATAATAGTCAAGGGGCATGTTTCACGTGGTAAAAACCATCTGTTCAAACAGTAGCATTTTTTTAAAAAGCCACCTGATCAAGGTAAACAGAGGTGTCATCACCACTTTGCACTTAAGGAAAATTTAGTGAAAGGAAACCGACAGATTTATTTTTATGCTTGTGAAATCAGTCTCTCACTTGCTTCAACAGAATCTAGGGATTAGCTGTTGTTACCATCATTTCAGTCTTTTAGTTTACTTGATAAAACCTGTGTCTAATCTTTGTAATACAAATTTTGGAATTTTGATAACTGCTAAACATCATTTTCCATAAAATATCAGAAAGCATTACACATAAGGATATGTAGTTTCATGTGTGTATATCAAATGATATAAAAAATTTAAAATTCACTCTTCTTAGATTTATAGTTCTATAAATTTTTTTAAAGATTTATTCATTTTTAGGGAGGGAGCATGTAAGCAGGGGGAGGGGCAGAGGGACAGAATCTTTCAAGCAGACTCCCCACTGAGCAAGAAGCCCAATGCGGGGCTCAATCCCACAAGCCATGAGATCATGTCTGAGCAGAAACCAAGAGTCAGACATCCAACCGACTGAACCACCCAGGCACCTCTACAGTTCTATAAATTTTTTTTTTTTAGATTTTATTTATTTGTGAGAGACAGAGAGAGAAAGAGAGCACAAGCAGGGGGAGCGGCAGGCAGAGGGAGAAGCAGGCTCCCCATTGAGCAAGGAGCCCGATGCAGGACTTGATCCCAGGACCCTGGGATCATGACCTGAGCCGAAGGCAGATGCTTAACCGACTGAGCCACCCAGGTGTCCCAAACAGTTCTATAAATTTTAACAAATTTTATGGTCATGTAGCCACCACAACTAAGATAGAGACAATTTCCATCATCACCAAAATTTCCATTGTGACTCTTTGTAGTTAATTCCCTCCCCTCCATAACACACAAACACTAATCAGATTCTGTGGCTATAGTTTTACCTTTTTCAGAACATCAAATAAATGGAATATGGGGGCAGGGGAGAAAAGAGAGGCAAACCAACCAGAAAACAGACTCCTAACTCTAGAGAACAAACTGATGGTTACTGGAGAGGAGGTAGGCAAGAGGAGGGACTAGATGGGGGATGGGCATCGAGGATGGCACTGGTGATAAGCACTGGGTGTTGTATATAAGTGATGAATCACTGAGTTCTACACCTGAAATTAATATTACACTGTATGTTAACTAGATTTTAAATAACTCGAAAATAATAGAATCATACAGTATACATATGTTTTAATCTGGCTTCTTTCACTTAGTTTTCATGTTGTTGCTGCATCAAGAGTTCATTGCTTTTTACTGCCAAGTAGTATTCCATTGTGTGGATATACCACAATCTGCTTATCCTACTGGTTCACCACTTGATATGTGAGCTGTTCCCAGTTTTTGGCAATTATGAATAAAAGTGCTATAAACATTTGCATACAGGTTTTCACTTGGACATGTGTCTTCATTTCTCTTGGGTAAATAACTAAAGGGGAATTGCTGGATCATATGCAGTATTTTTGAGTAAATAAATAATGTCCCAATATTTCCAGTATGAGATAAATATACTGCTGCTTAAGTAACACATTTCTTTTTTGTTTGTAAGTCCTCTAAGGTTTTTAAACATTCTACCCTGTTAGGGCTGTGCTGCTCTCACAGCCTGCTTCTTCATCTTAGAAGACTGGGAGGACGTACAGCTGTTTTGAGATTTAAACAGTCACAGTTTTAGTCTACCATTCAGTTTCTTAGCTGGTACAACTCCACCCCCCTGAAAACTAGTGGATTTCATATCTGTTTGATTCCAGTCAGTTCCATGTGCCATTACCACATCCACTGTTCTTTCCAAGAGTATATTTCTTTACTGAACACCTCACCCTCTTCCCCACCCCCCCACCTTAATAATGGCTTACTTTGAGGTTGTCAGGCTTCTATAGGGAGACTTATACCTTTAGTCAGAGCTTTGCCCGGAGCCATTTTATCTAATTGGAAGTTTCACTAGGTGCCATTCAAAATGATCCTCGCCCTGAAGAACCTTAATCCATTATAAAGTCTTATCAATAGCATGGAGACCACATCTTTAGTCTGATCTTTGCTTCAAGGCTGAGCTTTAATAGGCTTTGTTCCTCAAAGACTTCCTCAATTTTATCTCATAATTTTTTGGTCTAAAAGCAGCTAACCCGGGGCACCTGGGTGGCTCAGTCGGTTAAGCGTCTGCCTTCAGCTCAGGTCATGATCCCAGGGTCCTGGGATGGAGTCCCACATCGGGCTCCCTGCTCTGCAGGGAGCCTGCTTCTCCCTCTCTCTGCCTGCCTCTCCCCCTGTTCGTGCTCTCTCTTTCTATCTCTGTGTCTCAAATGAATAAATAAAATCTTAAAAAATAAATAAAAAAATAAAAGCAGCTAACCCTACAAAGCAAGGGTAATCAAGACAGTGTGGTACTGGCATAAGAACAGATATATAGATCAATGGAATAGAATTGACAGTCCACAAATGAAACCGTGTGCCTCCAGTCAGCTGATTTTTGACAAGACTGACAAGACCATTCAGTGGGGAAAGAATACAACTAATAGTAACAGCATATACTACTAATGTTCTGTTTTCCAACCTCTCCCCCCACACCCCCTGCCCGAGAGCACAAGTTCATTTGACACCTGTTCTGCCTTCCAATTTACCAAAGGTGGCAGTTTTACTAAATCCATTGCCACTACCTTAATAGTACCTCCTACCTTTCCAGCCTCCAGGATCAGTTTCCTTGCTGGCTACCATCTAACTACAAAGCTAAAGACACACTTTCTTAGTTTTTGTCATATGGCACCTAATTCTCAATACCAATTGCTGTATTCGTTAGGATAAGCTAGGAGATCAAACCCAAAATTTCAGTGGCTTAACACAAAGTAGCAGTAGAGAGGGACAGAGAGCCCTTTTTTCCCCTAAGTTCCACATGGTCACCCAGAGACCAGGCTGGGAGGTTTCATCAACTGGATTTTTACTGATCATGGAAGAGAAAGAGTCAGCTGGAGGTTCAAAATACAACTCCTATCTGTTGGCTTGGAAGAGAATAATCTGACTTCTGATCATAGCAAGACTTGGAATGTTGGGTGAACACCATTAACTCTGCTATACCATTTTATAGTTTTATTCACACAGATCCTTTATTTCCTGTTAAGTTTATTCCTAAATACATCTCCATTCCCTGTTTTTTTTAAAGATTTTATTTATTTGTCAGAGAGAGAGAAAGAGACAGCACAAGCAGGGGGGGAGTGGCAAGCAGAGGGAGAAGCAGGCAGAGGGAGAAGCAGGCTCCCCATTGAGCAAGGAGCCCGATGTGGGACTCGATCGCAGGATCCTGGGATCATGACCTGAGCCAAAGGCAGACGCTTAACTGACTGAGCCACCCAAGCGTCCCGATTCCCCATTTTTTTTTGACATACCTGAAGTTCACGTGAAATTCAAGGAAAAAAAGATCTATTTTATTTTTACGAACTTATTTTTATCTAATTTTCATATGGAATTTTAAAAAAAGAAAGAGTATACTATGTAAGAACAGGTTCAGAAATCTTACCAACTGTGGTTTGCATCTAAGTGAAATCACATATTATCTATATATCCTTGGGCAAGCTACTGAACTTTGCTAAGCTCCAATTTCCTCATTTTTAAAATGAGGACAATATTTATTTCAAAATAATACTTTAAGGACTAAATGACATAAAGTAGGTAAAGGGTTTACATCATGTCTGGTTCATATAAGCCTCCATTTTATTAGTGTATATATATATACATTTTTTTTTAAGATTTTATTTATTTATTTGACAGAGAGAGAGAGACAGCGAGAGAGGGAACACAAGCAGGGGAATGGGAGAGAGAGAAGCAGACTCCCCGCTGAACAGGGAGCCCGATGTGGGGCTCGATCCCAGGACCCTAAGATCATGACCTGAGCCAAAGGCAGACGCTTAACGACTGAGCCACCCAGGCGCCACTTTATTAGTATATTATATATTACATTATTTTTCAAATTATAGATTTCTAATACATGCAAAAAAGATTTTACGTAACAAAAGATCTACATACATCATCAAAAAAATGGTGTTTGAGAATATAAATTACTTACCTTAAACTGCAATCGTCTTCCTTTTCATATGATATAATTTGTGTTGAGACCGGCCTTGATTGTACTTCTCGCTGATCTCTCTAGTTAAATGAATAAAGACAGGTCATATAGAGAAAAACCACAAAACCAGGATATAGTCAAGTACCTTTCTGATCATTAATCATTTCAGAGTTGTCCACAGTTTCCATGAAATCAAGGCACAGAACTCAAATGCTATGGTATGAATATAAAGTCTGTAACAATGTAGTTTCACCTTTCATTCATTCTGGATTAAGAAAGTCAATTCTAAGGGAAAAAATGTATCAATGCCTTTATCTGATTTTATCTACCTCCTGCTTCCCCACTACATTAGGCTTCCAACTTGTGTAACATGCAAAGGAAATTAGGCTCACAGGAAATTAAAGCATAAATTCATTTGAGGGGTAGAAAAACTTGTCTCAAATCAGGCAAAGCTTCAATTTTTTTTTTTTTTTTTAGAGAGAGAGAATGCATGAGGGGTGGTGGAGGAGGAGGGGCAGAGGGAGAGAAAGAATCTTAAGCATGCTTCATGCCCAGGGCAGAGCCCAACATGGGGCTTGATTTCCCAACCCTGAGATCATGACCTGAGTAGAAATCAAGAGTCAGATGCTTAACCGACTGAGCCACCCATGCCCCAGAGCTTCAACGTGAAGACCATGAAGCACTAAAGCACTAAGAGTAAAAACTTTTGGCAATGATATATCAAGAAGTGAAAATGAGTGAACAAAAATTCAATGCAGCAAAAGTTATATCCATTAGCTTCCATGGGGCAGGAATGTCCTCTCCCCTTTTCTAGTCGTTCCCAGGCTTCTGCTCTACTCTTTCAGGGTGGGGGGGGGGCAGGGAATCATCCTTATTAGAGGATTCTTGGAGCAGAATGTATAATGAATCCTTCATTCTTCTCTAACACTGGGTTTGTTAATTATTTTCCTGCTTTTTAGACACTGGCAAAAACTAAAAGATACAATAAAAATTTATTTTTAGTAAAATATTTAATTATAAATGAAACTAGCAAATCTATAACCATTATCTAAATATATTACCTGAAATATTATATATATATGTTTCTTATTCCAAAACTAACAAATAATGATAGATCTGTATAAGGCATTAAAACAAATTATTTCCTATTTTTCACTACCACCCCCAAGGAGGATGGGTGAATTTAAAAGAAAAAAGTATACAGTAAAAACTGAAAAAAGTTTGAAAGCAGCTACTTTATTCGTCTAAGGAATACTACTATATCCTAATATCCTATCAATAAATCATGGGAATGCTAATGCTTAAGTTGCTGCTTAAAGTAGGAATAACCAATTTGGTAGCCAGAATGGAGCAAAATACGCTTACTTTGTCTAGTGATACAACCACTACATTTTTTTCTAACTATAAATCTGACTAGACTAGCCCTAAGAATTTGAATTACATCCAACTGGAGAATTTAAGAAACAAATTATCATCTGAGTATTAGTGATGATTGCTATCCGTTATTCAACTTTTGTCCTGAGCCCATTTTATTCCTATCCTTACTGAATTACCAGCATTAATTCTATATGTCTACTCTCAAACATTAATTTTAAAGTAGTGGGAAAGATTATTAAATATCAATGTTCTTACTAATTAGATGGTTGGAACATCTAAATGGAAAACGCTTTTTCAGTGGCTTTTAGAAAACGTGTGCATATCAAAAACATACGTTCATATATACAAACATATATTCATATATTCGTATTCAATCTGTAATAATTCATTGATGTAAAAATTTATGCTTTGGGCACTGTAAAAAGTTAAAAAACTAGCACTCACATAAAATTAATAAATGCACATTCACTTACTATTACTTCCTCAGCTTGACGAACCAGATCAGCTGTTTTTGCCTCTAATTCTGCATTCAAACGCCTAAAAGCAAAAAATAATTTCATATTTGGGATATACTGAAGATTCTAACAAAAATAAAAGTAATTAAGTTTCAATAACTACACTTTAGCTAATCAAGAATACCAAAACATACAAATGACATTTTTACTCTAAAATTACCATTACTATTAGAACACTTACCTCCAACTCTTCATGATTCCTCATCTTTTGTGGTAGAAATTCAAACAGTAACTCTTGGCCTGTCTCTGGCCCTCATTCAGGTGTAATGACTTATATGGGTAGAATAAATTGTGTGGGTTCAATTCAGTTCCACTATTCATCTTCTTGGGATCAACTCCAAATGGGGGCAGGAGTGGGACAGGATGAGGGAGAAGCCTGCTTTGGTCTGGGGGTATTGCTGCAACTGGGGAGGTAAATCTGGAGTTTAGTGAACAGGCCTAACGTGGCTCACATCTCAGTTACACACTTCAATATCAGCTTTCAGAAACAAAGGAGCTTATTTTGACGTCTACCTGCCACTCCTTTTTTTCCCCCAACCAATTTGGAATCTGGCAAAGAATAGGAGTACTATTTGGCCCAATTTAGAATGGAAGAATGGCAGTATCACTGAAGGAAACTGTTTTTAAAGGTAAAATTGCTCATAATCCTACCATCATCCAATTGTTTCTATTTTTCATATTTCCTTCCAATTTTCACCTATATACACAATTTCATACTATGTTTTCCCATAAAAATATAGAATGAGTATGTTTAGCTCTACATAATTTTTATAATTCATGCCTTAAATGGCTACACAATATTGCAATGAGTTGCACTTAACATAATGTACTGAACTGTTCGTACTGTTAAAGTCCTTTTTTCACTTTTAAAGGTTAACACTATAATAAACATCTTCAAAAGCATAAAATTTTTTATTTTTATTCATAGCTCACATTTCTAAGCTATCTAGGCTCTTTTGAAATTATATAAAGGGAATATGTTGAGCAATTTTTAAAATATCTTGTTGTTTCAGTTAGATGTGATTCAGAAGTAACAAAAATCACTGACAATCCCCACTCCCAGAAAAAAAAGGTAGTACTATATCTCTTCTTAAAACAGTAGTGTTTTAAGAAATATCTGTATATCTTAGGATGAATTAATCAAAAGAAAAATATCTAATAAAGACTTGAAGTTGCAGTTAAGATACCATTACTTGATTTTTCATATTTCCTTAACAAGAATCATGAGAACTTAAATAGAAGCTTCTGGTCAATATAGTATTCTGAGATGACTCAGAACACTATTCTGCTCCAAACCAATGGACATGTTGGATAAAATGTAATGAAGGAAATATTGCTAAGCTCCAGCGCAGGCAAGGGAAATACCCTGGCACTAAAAATAAAGCAGCAACTCAAAGTGAGAGCAGTAAACAGGAACAGAAGCCAAAACAGTCTAACAGCTAAAAACTGATGCATGTGTGGGAGTCACGAAGGGCTACACCTGTGAAACACAGACTACAAAAACACTACCCCTAACCTTAGGTGAACAGAAATGAAACTGAGCCATGGGCGGAAAAGATTCTCTTGTGAGTAAACACAGCCAATTCATCTAACCCAAATGGTAGAGGGACCCTATGCCAAATTTTAGTACAGAAAGCTGCACCAAAACCAGCGAAAACTCTGATAAGCTAGGAAAAGTAAATGTGCAATCAACCTACAAGGATATTTACTTATCTAGGATATACGGAACTCTCTCAGAAAGCAAACCCTGCTAAAAATGACTTCACAAAGATAACAAATTGCATAAAGAAAGGAGTCGCCAAGAAAGAGAATCAGTAGACACAACAAAATTTATACCGTAAGAACAGGATTATCTAAATCTAAAATCTATTTTTAAAAGATTTTTAAATCAGCATTTTTCATTTGCCCACTCCCCCAAAAGCAGGAATAGAAACCATTAGGCAAGAACAAGTATTTATTACAAAAGAACACTGAATTTAGAAAAGAACCAAATAGAAATTACATAAATGAAAAACAGTCATTGCATTTAAAACCTCACTCAATGGCTACACTGAACAATACCGTGAACTGAAAAGGAAACGAATGAGAAGACAGATATGAGAAAATTCACCTAAAAGGAGACAGAGAAACAGATAAAAATACAAAAGAGAGGTTAACATGCATTGAAGAGAGACTATAGGACAAAGACAGATGTGTCGTTACTTAAGTTGCAGAAGGAAATTCCAGAGAAGGAGGGAATGTCAATATTTGAATACTGAGAATTTTCTTAAATTGAGGAAAGACATGAATCTCAAGTAGAATTAAGAAAACAGGGGTGCCTGGCTGGCTCAGTTGGTAGAGCATTGCAACTCGATCTCGGGGTTGTGGGTTTGAACCCCACACTGGGTGTAGAGATTACTTAAAAATTAAATCTTTAAAAAAAGAGAGAAAGAAAGAAAACAAGCCCATACTGTATACATTATAGTGAAATTGCAGAACTTCAAAGACAAAAATGACCTTTAAATTACCAAAGCAATTATTTTAAAAGAACCAAGAAAAATAGTCTACCAGCATTATGTTCTAAAAAGCTAAAATGGCTTTTCAACATCTCTAGATTCCAATGGACAATGAAGTGTTATCTTTAATGGACGGAGGAGAAAGAAAGCAGACCATTTAGAATTCCATGCGCAGCTAAACTGTCATTGAAGAATAAATGTCATGTAATAAAAATTTCAGAAAAGATGAGACTCAGAAGTAATGAAGGGTCTACACTTCAGAAAGGAGGAAACTGAACCTAGAAAAAAATCATGATGAGGAAAAAAATTAGTAAATATGATGATAAATCTAACTTAGTACAGAATATAAAAATAACACTAATGATAACCTGGAGAGTAGGAGAATTCAAAACAAAGAGGAAGTAAAGTATTATCTAACTTAACAGACAGGAAACCAAGTTAAAGCATTTTAAGGTCTTGCCAAACCAGAAAAAGAAAAATAAAGACAACAAAAATTCCTTCAATCCAACAGAAGACAGAAAACAACAAAGAAAAGGGATAGTAAAAAAAAAAAAAAAGAAAATACAAAAAATAAGATGGTTCATACAACTTTAAGTTAATAACCCAATAAGATAAATAAATTCACTTATCAGGAGGCAGAAATGATTACAGAGGACATAAAAATAATACTGTTAAAGCTAAATGACATAAAAAGCTTGGAAATAAGGGAATAAAAAATGGTACTGAATAATAATGAAAGAATTCATCTAGAAGATTTAAGTAAATCAAACAATATAGCATCCAAGCAAAAATGGACACAATTATAAGGAGAATTTTTTAAACTACAGTTACAGTTTATTTAATACACCTCTAACAGAAATCAACAAAGCTAGCAGGGGAAAAAAATGGTGAGGATACTGATGTTATGGACAGCCAAATTAATTAGCTTGAGCTAAGAGATTCATCAACAAATAGTAAATATCCTTCCTATCATTATGTGAACATTTCCAAAAATTGAAAATGTACTGCTCACAAGTTTCAATATATTTTTAAAAATCAGTAGTATATAATTCTCTGACCATAGTGCAATTAAAAATAAATTTAAAATAAGAAAAATAAAACAAGCAGATACCCTATATGCTTGGGAACTAAAAAACTCCTGAATAACCACTATGAAAATCATAAAATATTTAAAACTAAATAACCACAAAAGAAATACAAGTAAGCTGTAGTTGGAGAGAAGTTTACAGAAATTAAATGTATTAAAAAATAGAAAATCTAAAAAACAAAATTAAACTAAAAGTAAAAAAAAAAAATCCACCACAATTAGAAGAGCTAGAATAAAGACCAATGAAATTTTTAAAAACTACATAGATTAGCAACAAAATCAAAATCTAGTTCTCTGAACAGACCAATAATATAGATAAACCTCCCAGCAAGATTGATAAAAAGACAAAATAATACTGGAAAGCTTCGAAAAGATGTATAAGGTTACAGACAAGACTCAAAACGTGTGTGCACACACATACACCCAATGGAGTATTATTCAGCCAAAAAAGAATGAAATCTTGCCGTTTGCAAGATGTGGGTGGAGCTAGTATTATACTAAGTGAAATAAGTCAGTTAGAGAAAGACAAATACCACGATTTCTCTCATATGTGGAATTTAAGAAACAAAACAAACAAGCAAAGGGGAAAAAAAGAGAGAGAGAGAGAAACCGAGAAACAGACTCTTAACTGTAGAGAATAAACTGAGGGTTACCAGAGGGGAGGGGGTGGGGGGATGGGTGAAGCAGGTGATGGCGATGAAAGAGTGCAATTATTGTGATGAGCACCAGGTGATGTATGGAATTGCTGAATCACTATATTGTATACCTGAAACTAATTTAACACTGCTAACTATACTGGAATTTTATTAAATTAACTTATTAAAATACAAAAATAAGCATATTAGAACATATTTATGCTATTACTTTTTTTTTAGATTTTATTTATTTATTTGAGAGAGAGAGACAGAGACAGTGAGAGAGAGCACGAGTGGGGAAGAGAGGGAGAAGCAGGCTTCCTGACGAGCAGGGAGCCCAGTTCAGGACTTGATCCCAGGACCCTGGGGAACATGATCTAGGCCGAAGGCAGCAGCTTAACCGACTGAGCCACCCAGGTGCCCCAATGCTATCAACTTTTAAAACATACATGAAGTGGATACTTTTCTAGAAAACTATCAAATAACCAAAATTTATTCTGGAAGCACTACTACATCTAAATAAATGAATAATCATTAACGAAACTGAATTGATAGGCAAAAAAATTCCATAAAAAAAATACATCACACTCAATTTCCCAATTTTAACCAAAGGGTAGATGATCCCTGATTACAAAAAGCTTCCAAGAACAGAAAAAAACAAAAAGGAAAGCTATTCAGTTATTTCATGTGGCTAATACTGATATCAAAATCAGGAAGGAAAAGAACTAGAAAGAAGTATAAGGCCAATCTCTTGTTCAAAGATGCAAAACACCTACATAAAGCTATATGTAGGTGTTTTGCATCTTTGAACAAAATTAATCCAGCAGTCTTTAAAGGAAAATAAAAAATCTGCTTGGTAGTTCAATATGTTAAAACATTAAATGTGTGCGTGCGTGTGTGTGTGTGTGTGTGTGTGTGTGTGTGTGTGGGAGTGGACATTTAATCACCTAAATTAATTTGGGAAAAAAAGTTTTGATAAGATTTAACATTCATTCAAAATAGGAATTAAAGGAAACAATATCCTTAAACCTGATAAAAGAATCTAGCAAAACTCTACATCAAACTTCAAATACAGTGATAAATTAAGTGGGCTCCTTAAAATCATAACTAAGATAAGGATGCTCGCCATCACTTTTTCTATTCCATACTGCAAAGGAGGTCCTAACTAAATTGAGAAAAAAAAAAAGATGCATGAGAAACTGTGAAGAGACAACACTATCATAATCTGCATATGATGTAACTGTCATTATAAAAAATGCAAGGTGGGGCTCCTGACTGGCTCAGTCAGTGGAGCATGCAACTCTTGGGGCACCTGGGTGGCCCAGCTGGTTGAGTGTTTGACTCAATCTCAGCTCAAGTCTTGATCTCGGGGCGTGAGTTTAAGCCCTGCCTGGGCTCCACGACAGGCATAGAGCCTATTTAAGAAAAAAAAAAGCCATTCATTACAGCCACAAAAACTACAAGACACCTTGAAACAGATTATATACGTGATAGCTTAATGTAGTAATATAAATATTAAAGGACACCAAAAAAAAAACCACCCACCCCTGTGCAAATGGAAATGTGTCATGTTCATGAAAGGAAAGATTCAATAGCATAAAGAAGCTAGTGCTCTGCAAATCTATAAATCCAATGTAATTGGCATTTATGGGCATGGGGTGTGGGGAGGGGTGGGGCTTGCCCTACCAGCTATCAAGACCATTAAAACAGAGGTCACATAATCTTACTGTTTAGCTTTCTGGTTTTATAACATAGGCATGAAACGTGGAAAACCTACTAACTTGAGCCATTAGCATATTCTGTAGTCTATCCTCTCGGATAGTGATTATTTCCTCCAAATATTCGACAGGAGCTAATTATAGAAGATTGTGGATTGGGAACCCCAGGAAGTGCTGTGTTCTGTTGATTGAAGACATCCCATATATGATTAATACCAAGAACATGTGGCATAATACTCTGTTATTAACTCATATTCTTGCCTACAAGAACGGCCAGACATTTTACTCTTCTGCATGGCACAGAAGTAATCTACAACTTCAGGCTGAGCCTGGGAGCTACTCTGTTCATATATGCCTAGATTTGCACACTGGAGTAAAGATAACAGAACAAGTAACAACTGGCCATCTTTAGCACAAAATGATTTCTGCTGAAATAGAATAGCTCCTGTAGATGTCTTTAAGAAGATTTTAAGCAGGGCCATAACAACATACCAGAGCCAGGTGCAAAATATACTCTTAAGTAAGTAAATGAATTAATCTAACCAATGCAGGTATTTGGTGATATCTGGTATATGGTAATGAAAATAACCATTCGGGGTTGAGCACAGCTAATTCAGACCTGTGTAAGGACAAGAGATCAGTTGCTTAAGTACACTCTGGAACTGGATTAATAGACCCATTTCATTAAATAGAGGAGAACGATTACCTTCCTACATGCTATGGCAAATTAACAAGTGCCTAGTTCATCAAAAGATAGTACAGTTCCAGGGCACCTGGATGGCTCAGATGGTTGGGCTTCTGCCTTTGGCTCAGGTCATGATCCCAGTGTCCTGGGATTCAGTCCCGCATCAGGCTCCCTGCTTGGTGGGGAGCCTGCTTCTCCCTCTGCCTCCATCTCCTCTCTCTCTCTATCTCTAAAATAAAAAATTAAAAAAAAAAGATAGTACAGGTTCCATTTTAACTTTAGATATGCTTTAATTTTATAAAATAAGATAAAAACAGAGAGAGAGGCAAACCATAAGAGACTCTTAAATATACAGAACAACCAGGTTTGCTGGAGGGGACAGGCTAGGTGGGGGATGGGCATTAAGGAGGGCACTTGTTGGGATGAGCACTGTGTGTTATATGTAAGTGATGAATCACTAAATTCTATTCCTGAAAGCAATACTACACTATATGTTAACTAACTTGAATTAAAAAAAAGAATAAACTAGTCAGAAAGTAAAAATAAACAAATAAATATGCTTTAATTTTTTTAAAAGATTTTATATATTTATTTGACAGAGAGACAGCGAGAAAGGGAACACAAGAAGGGGGAGTGGGAGAGGGAGAAGCAGGCTTCCCGCGGAGCAGGGAGACTGACGCAGGGCTCGATCCCAGGACCCCGGGATTATGACCTGAACCAAAGGCAGACGCTCAACGACTGAGCCACCCAGGCGCCCCTAAATATGCTTTAATTTTAAGTACAGACCATATGGTATCTCTAGGTTTAACAATTTGAATCAATGCTATGTTTCCCAAATTTTAATTTAAATTAGGTAAATTATAAACAAAATGAGTTGTTATAATATAATTTTGTAAGGGTATATGCAATGACAAAAGACTTGGCCTCTGACTTTAAAGAATTTACAGACCAGTGGAGGAAACAGACAAAAAGTACACTAACAAATGAATGTGGAACCATTATGCTAACTACAAAGAATAAGTGAGTAAAAAAGAGTAACTGGGAAGCTTAACATAATTCAGGAAGACCGCGCTTAGCATTACAGGTGGAAGGCATGTGTATGATTGCCCTCAAGGGAAAATCTTGAGAAACTTAAAGGCCAATGAGGCTGGAGGCTGGTAGGCAAAAAAGAGAAGGCACCAGATCTAACAGACTTTCTAAAGTGCAACGGGGAACCACTGCAAAGTTTCAGGCAAAGTACTGACTTGATCAAATTAAATGATTACTCTGGCTTCTGTGTGAAAACTGGGGGATGAAGAGTGAAATGGTCCAAGAATGAAAGCACGTGTTGTCAGAATAGGTTTGATTACACTGGGAGCAGATAAGGAAAGGAAATCCTCCTAACTCCACCAAAGGTACATGAGAACGGGAATTCCAACTGCACTGAGAGGAAACATGCTTTCAATTTAGAAACCAAGCCTATGAGAAATTTACATAAACTCCAAGAGCTCCAAATTAAGTGGATATTCTTAAACTAGAAACTGAACTATTGACAATTCCTGCTATCCAAATCACCTCTAGCAGTATCATTTTGCTGACGAACATGTTTACCTGGGATAAATTTTCACCCATTTCAAACAGGTAAGAAGTTAGCGGAGAAAAGACGAGGACTAGCGAACAGGATGTTGAAAAGAGAATGGTGAACAGTGAGTGATCCCAAAGATCCAGTCAATCACCAGTAAAGTACTTGCAAGCAACCTCATTTGGGTAAAAGAAAGAAGGAAAAACTAAACAGCTTAATTTCTTACTTATATTCTTCCTCCCTGGCAAGGAGGTCCGGTCGAGACGCAGCAGATTGCTGAACTCGCGGCGGGAGCGGAGTGCCTGAAACGTTCCGTCTCTGTAAAAGAGAAAGAGACTTTCAGACCCGAAGTTAAATGAGGTTTCGCGTTCTCTGGCCTGCTGAGAAGCTAGTCGGCACCCCGGAGTCTGTTTGAACTGACCCGGGGACCAACACTTCGCCCCGCCATCTTTCGCGACCGCGACGCTGTTACCGAGGCAACGAATGCATCTTCCCGCGAGACTTACCGCATCCCGTACAGCATAACGCCCTGAGCGCAGACTCCGTGCACCCCTCGGCTCTCCGCCGACAGCAGGCTCGGGCTTGGGGGCGTGGCTTGAGGGCTGAGGAGGGGCCGGACCGCGGCTCTAAGTGTGGGCCGAAAGGGCGACCCCCGCTCTGAACTGCCCCAATAGCCAGAGGAGCCAACCTGTGGCTCCTTTATAATTTATAAACCAAGATTTATAAATTCTTAAGTTGGGGTTGGAAAGGTTTCAACAAAGGAAGGCAGGTCCGTTTCTTAAAACTCAATAAGCAAGCTAGTAAAGCCCCTACTCTTGTGCTTTTCCAAACTTACTGGCCACTTCGACCTCCACCTGCTTTTTGTTGTTGTTTTTTTTTTTAATGAATTCTTCGTTGGAATTCTAAGTTCTAATTTCTCACCTTTATTTATAGCATGATTAAAGGCTTGGTCTCTCAAATCAATCAGCCTAAGTTCAGGTCCTGGCTCTGCCTCTTACTAGTTGTATGGTCTGGGTAAATCACTCTGTATCTTGGCTACTTCACCTATAAAATGGGAGTAAGAATAGTACCCATCTTATAGAGTTACTATGAGAAGTGAATTCGTGATTAGGATTGTGGCTGAAACAGTAAGTAGTTAAATTTCCCAACTCTTTTGGAAGAAAATTAAAAGAGTTCAGAAATAAACCTGCACATTTAGTGTGTTAGCCTTAAAAAAAAAACTGCCAGTTATTTTACCAGCAAAAATGGGTTTATTTGGGAATAGCAGAGAATTGCAATCTGGAACAAGCACGCTGCAACAGAACTATAGGGAAGTCCACAGAACAAAGGCGAGAACTGCTCTTATACAGGAAAGGGGGATGTTGGGAAAGCTGTTACAAACAGTCCATTGAAAAACTGGGAGTTTGAAGTATACTGGCTTTCCATTGGCTGAGCTGTGATAGTCTCTTATTGGCTGAGTTGTGGCTGTCTCTTATTGGCTGGGCTGTTGCCAGGGTATGAGGAATACCCTTCTTCCTACTGGGATAGTAAAGTGTATCCATGTGCAAGTCTCTCTCTTCCTGTTGGATTTGTTAATTGTCAAGTGGTAGAGTTTGAGAGCTCCCCCTACTGGGCTCCTGACCCCATTCTAAACAAAGTTTCCTTTTATTAATTTTCACAAGGGTCAACGTTTGGCAAGGGTGCCAAGACCATTCAGAGAGGGAAAGAATAGTCTTTTCAACAAGTGGTACTGGGATGAGTGGATATGCACATAAAAAAGAATGAAATTGGACCCTTACTTCACACTGGGTATAACAATTAACTCAAACTGGATCAAAGACCTAATCTTAAGAGATAAAACTATAAAGCTCTTCGAAGAAACCATAGGTGAAAATCTTCATCGCCTTGAATTAAGAATGATCTCTTAGATATAACACAAAAAACAAGCCACAAAAGAAAAATCAATAAACTGAACATCATCAAATCAAAAACATTTTGTTTCAAAGGATACCATAAATAAAATGAAAGATGAACAATAACAAGAGTTGAGGGAAATGTGGAGAAATTCAAATCCTCATACACTGTTGGTGGGAATATAAAATTGTGCAACCACTGCGGAAAATGGCCTGGCAGTTGCATTTAAAGAGTTACCATGTGATCTAGCAACCTACTTCTAGGTATATACCCAAGAAAAATGAAATATATACCTTCACAGAAAGTAGTACATAAATATTTATACAGAAGCATTACTCAGAATATGTAAGGTAATCCAAAAAGTAACCCAAGTGATCATAAGCTGATTAATGGGCAAATAAAAGTGGTATAATCATACAATGGAATATTATTCAGCACCAAAAAGGTGTAAAGTACTGATACATACTACAATATGGATGAATCTTGAAAACATGAAATGTGAAAGAAGCAATTCACAAAAGACCAAGTATTATATGATTCCATTCCAATATGACCACATATTATATGAAATGTCCAGAATAGGAACATACATACAGACAAAAAGTAGATTACTGGTTGCCTAGTTTGAGAGATGATGGCAGATTGGCTAAGGGATTGCAAGGTTTTTTTGTGGGGGTAATGTAAATGTACTAAAATTGATTGTGATAATGGTTGCAAACCTTGTTGACTATATTAAAAGCCATTGAATAGTACACTTTATATGGGTGAATGGTGGGTATGTGAAATACATCAATCAAGTTGTTAAAACATTAAAAAAATAAATTATTAAAATGAAAAGTTCAAGTGACAAGGAAATGTACACCATACTAATACTAATCAAAAGAGAGTTGGAGTAGCTATATTAATTTCAAGCAAAGCTGACTTCAGAACAAGGAAAATTATCAGCAACAAAGAAAAGTATTACATAATGATAAAGAGGTTAACACTCCGTGGAGACACAACAATCCTTAATATGTATGCACCAAACAATTTAGTGTTAAAATACATGAGGCAAGGGGCGCCTGGGTGGCTCAGTCGTTAAGCGTCTGCCTTCGGCTCAGGTCATGGTCCCAGGGTCCTGGGATCAAGCCCCGCATCAGGCTCCGTGCTCCGCAGGAAGACTGCTTCTCCCTCTCCCACTCCCCCTGCTGTGTTTCCTCTCGCTGTGTCTCTCTCTGTCAAATAAATAAATAAAATCTTTTAAAAAAAAAGATTAAAAAAAATACATGAGGCAAAACCTAAAAGGACTGCAAAGAGATAAAGATAAATCCACTGATATATTTGGAGATTATGATAACCCCTTTCAAGAATTGATAGTTCCAACAGCAGAAAATCAGTAAGGATATAATTGTCCTGAATAGCACTATCAATCTTCTTGATTTAATTGACATTTAGAGAACACTCCTTCCAACAACAGCAGAATACACATTCTTCTCAATGTCACATAAAACATTCACCAAAATAGACCACATTCTGGGCCATAAAATGCATGTTAATAAATTTAATAGAATTTATATTAGTTTCCTAGACCTGCTGTAATAAAGTATCACAAACTGGGCGGCTTAACACAGGAGAAATTTATTGTCTCACAGTTCTAGAGGATAGAAGTCCAAAAAGGTGTTGGCAGGGCCAGGTTCTTCTTGAAACCTGTAGGGGAGAATCCTTCCTTGCCTCTTCCGAGCTTCTGGTGGTTGCTGTCACTCTTCGGCATTCTTTCGGTTGCAGGTGCATCACTTTAATCTCTGCCTCTGTAATCACACAGTGTTCTCCCCAAGTGTCTCTGTCTTCACACTTCTTCTTATAAAGACTGTCATCATATTGGCCAAGGACTCTGTCTCATGTCAATCTCAGCCTACCAGTAGTGATGCTATTGGCTAGGAATGCCTGGGGGCACTCACCCCAGGCTTGTGGCAAGCCCCCACATATATGGGAAGTGTGGTTTAGGACTTCAACATATCTTTTGAGGGGACACAAGTCAATCTATAACAGGATCATACCAACTATGTTCTCAGCCCACAATAGAATTAAACTAGAAATCAATAACAAAAAAGTTGCTGGAAAATCTCAAAATATTTAGAGATAAAACACACACTTCTAAATAATACATGAGTCAAAGAAGCCTCAAGAGAAACTTAAAAAAAACATTTTGAACTAAATGAAAATATAAGTTACCATAATTTGTTGGATACAGCAAAAACAGTGCTTAGAATACTCAGCATTAAGTGCATATATTAGAGAAGAAGAAAAACCTAAAATTGACAGTGTAAGGTTCCACCTTAGGCAATGAAAGAAAGAAGAGCAACTTAAGCTTAAAGAGAGAAAAAAAGAAATAAAAATTAGAACAGAAATCAATGGAATTGAAAACAGGAAAACAATAGACAAAATCACAGAAACCAAAAATCTGGTGTTTGGAAAGATTAATAAAATCAATGAACTTCTAGCCATGCTAACCAAAGAAAAAGAAAGAAGACATAAAATTACCTATTCTGTGCTATTTTGTGATGATCAGTCAGGTATGACCACAAGCAGAGATACAGGAGAGAAACAGGAGGCATAGCAATGCCACACAAAACTACATAGGAAAGTCTCAAGTGGTAAGAAGACAGAAAACAGAAGCAAGGTAAAACCTAGGCTAGAACTTTTTTGGGGGTTTCTGCAGAAAAGGAAGGCAGTTTAGGATTGGCTAGTTTGAATAATTTCAGCAGGCTTTGGGGCATAGGGGCTGTCCCTAGTTGCATGGGATCTGGTCCTGGAACAATTAAGGCAGAGGAATACTGCCTCCTGGGGTGTACAGGACGGGTAAAGGAGATATGACTCTGGATTGGTTAGTTTGCATACCAAAGGCATGCTTCTGGCTGAGCCCTTTGCTATCTCTGAAAATTGGCTGGCCACAGGAAAGACAGTCTCTCACCAGGCAGAAAGATTTTTTTAAAATGTCAAAATGTCATAATCCACAGAAAAATTTAAAATATAAGCAATACAATACCAGGATCAGAAATGGAAAAGGGATCATCATTAATCATCTCATGAACATTAAAAAATAATAAAAGAATACTATAAACACCTCTATATCCAGAGACTTGATAAATTAGATGAAATGGACCAATTCCTTGAAAGATGCAAACTACCAAAATTCACACAAAGAGAAATGGATAATCTGAATAGTCAAGGACTGAATCAATAACTTTCTGAGAAAGAGCACCAGGCACAGATGTTTTGATTGGTGAATTCTACCAAATGTTTAAAGAAGAAATGGTACCAATTCTCCACAATGTCTTCTAGAAAATAGAAATAGAACACTTCTAATTCATTTTATTAGTCCAGCATTACCTTAATAGTGAAAGAAGTTTAACACATTATTAGAAGAGAAAACAACGCACTGATATCTCTCATGAACATAGATGCAAATATCTTCAACAAATATTAGCAAATAGAATCCAACAATGTACAAAAAGAATTACACAACACAACCAAGTGGGGGATTTATTCCAGGTATACAATAATGATTCAACATTCTAAACATGATGTAATTCAGCACAGAAAAAAGATAAAGAAGAAAAATCATATGATCATAAATATTGATGCAGCAAAAGCTTTTGAGAAAATCCAACAATTTTTATGCTAGAAAATTTCTCAACAAAAATTCTTGGAGGAAAACATCCTCAACTTGGTAAAGAACATCTACAAAAAACCTACAGCTAACATCATACTCCATGGTGAGAAACTGAATAGTTCCCCTAAGATCAGGAATAAGGACATCCTTTCTCACCGTTCTTATTTAATATCATAGCTAAAGGTAATAAGATAAGAAAAGCAAATAAAAGGTATACATTGGGAATGAATAAATAAAATGTCTTTGTTCAAAGATGATATAAGTATCTGTGGAGAAAATTCCAAAGAATCAGCAAACTTCCTGCAACTAATAAACAAAACTTAAAAACAAAATGTGGTATATATACACAGAGAAATTTGGATCCATGCTTTAACATGGATGAACTCCGAAAACATGTTAAGTGAAACAAACCAGACACAGAAGGACAGATATTACATCATTCTACTTATATGAGATACCTAGAATAGGCAAATTCAGAGACAGAATATGGACTAGAAGTTAACAGGGAATGGGGAGAGAGGGACTGGGTAGTTATTTTTTAATGGGTACAGAGTTTCTGTTTGGAATGATGAAAAAGTTCTGGAAGTGGATAATAGTAACCATTGCACAACATTATGAATGTACTTAATGCCACCCAATTGTATACATAAAAAATAGTTAAGATGGTAAATTTTGTGTTATATATATATTTTACCACAATAAAAATTTTCTAGTTGAGGGACATCCTGCAAAATACCTGATCAGTACTTCTCAAAACTATCAAGATCTTCCAAAACAAGGAAAGTTTGAGAAACAGTCACAACCACAAGGAGCCTTGTGGAGACATGACAACAAAACGTAAAGTGGTATTCCATATAGAATCCTGGGACAGAAAAATTTTTCAGGTTAAAAACAAAGAAATCTGGATAAACTATGGACTTTAGTTCAAAAAGGTGTCAAGAATGGTTCATTAGTTGGTACTAATGTACAAGTGTACCATACTGGTGTAAGATGTTAATAATACAGTAAACTAGGTGCAGGGTATATGGAAACTCTGTACAACATTTTCAATTTTTCTTTAAACCTAAATCTGTTCTAAAAAAAAAATCCCTATTTTAAAAAAAAAGCTAAAAGAGACTTCTTTCACAGAATTGTGAGCTAGATCATCTGGGGCACCCTCATCCTGTACAACAACCAGATTCTGTCAAACAAACAAATAAACATATGCATTGCTGAGTCTGCAGAGGTAAGGAAAATTTCTGTGTCCTCCTTCTGACATCTCTCATTCCAGCTCTCTGCCCTCTCAAATAAACAAAACTGATTCTGCAAATAGGCAATTAAGAATAAAATGGACTACTCAAGAAAATGCACATAAAAGAACTGTGCTCAGAAAACAAGGCTTAGCTCACCAGTAATATGGAGGAGCTGAACCCAGGACACTTGCTGTAAGCCACTAAACTAACTGATAAAGGCTAAAATAGTTCCACATTGGTAATGTCCCTAGGCTCCCAGCAGACTCAAACACAAAACCTCTTCAGAGAAAATGTCCTTAGTTAAGCCCAGATTCCTGGATTAAGATCAAGAAAATGTGAATGTACCATCAAAAATCACCAGGCATAAAGGAAACAAGTCTCCATGAGTGGGAAATCAAAAGAAATAATAAATATAACCCTTGAGAAACCTCCAAGAAAGTGAGATATCAAAATTTTATCAGTTGTGAAATACAGGATATCTATTTAGAAAATATTTTTAAAAATAAGGGATAAACTTATAGTGATGAGCAAGCAATGAAGGACTATCAGGAATGATCAAGCAGATGTGACAAATAATCATATGAAGCTTTGTCTAAAACAAATATTTGTTGAAATAAAAACACTCAGTGGATGGGTTGTATGTCACATATTACACAGATAGTTTGTTAACTGTAAAATATCTAAGAAAACTATGCAGAATGAATAGAGAATAAAGACATAGTAAATATAAAAGAAATGTTAAACAATTATAGAAGTTAGACTGAGAAGATCTGACATATAATCAGATTTTAAATGTTGAGAAGCAATATTACAAAAGTTAATTGCTCAGAATTTTTGAGAATTTAGGAAAGACATGAATGTATAGATTCAAGAAGCACAGAATATCACAAGGAGGATGAAGTTAAAAATCTATTCTTAGACCTCTTATAAAAGTTAAAAATACAGCTACCCTATGATCCAGCAATTGCACTACTGGGCATTTACCCCAAAGATAGAGATGTAGTGAAAAGAAGGGCCACATGCACACCAATGTTGATAGCAGCAATGTCCACAATAGCCAAACTGTGGAAAGAGCCAAGATGCCCTTCAACAGACGAATGGATAAAGAAGATGTGGTCCATATA
>NW_027397087.1:22120439-22137277 GCF_003265705.2 Callorhinus ursinus | reverse complement strand
ATCAGGGAAATCCAAATCAAAACCTCAATGAGATACCACCTCACACCTGTCAGAATGGCTAAAATTAACAAGTCAGGGAACGACAGATGTTGGCGGGGATGTGGAGAAAGGGGAACCCTCCTACACTGTTGGTGGGAATGCAAGCTGGTGCAACCCCTCTGGAAAACAGTATGGAGGTTCCTCAAACAGCTGAAATTAGAGCTACCGTTCGATCCAGCAATTGCACTACTGGGTATTTACCCCAAAGATACAAATGTAGGGACCCGAAGGGGTACGTGTACCCCAATGTTTATAGCAGCAATGTCCACAATAGCCAAACTGTGGAAAGAGCCAAGATGCCCATCGACAGATGAATGGCTAAAGAAGAGGTGGTATATATACGCAATGGAATATTATGCAGCCATCAAAAGGAATGAGATCTTGCCATTTGCAACAACGTGGATGGAACTGGAGGGTGTTATGCTGAGTGAAATAAGTCAATCAGAGAAAGACATGTATCATATGACCTCACTGATATGAGGAATTCTTAATGTCAGGAAACAAACTGAGTGTTACTGGAGTGGTTGGGGGTGGGAGGGATGGGTTGGCTGGGTGATAGACATTGGGGAGGGTATGTGCTACGGTGAGCGCTGTGAATTGTGCAAGACTGTTGAATCACAGATCTGTACTTCTGAAACAAATAACACAACATATTTTAAGAAAAAAGAAAAAGAAGAAGATAACAGGAGAGGAAGAAAAGGGGAGTATGTCAGAGGGGGAGACGAACCATGAGAGATGATGGACTCTGAAAAACAAACTGAGGGTTCTAGAGGGGAGGGGGGGAGGGGGATGGGTTAGCCTGGTGATGGGTATTGAGGAGGGCACGTTCTGCATGGAGCACTGGGTGTTATGAACAAACAATGAATCATGGAACACTGCACCAAAAACTAATGATGTAATATATGGTGATTAACATAACAATAAAAAAATTTAAAAAAATGATCTAAAAAAAAAGAAAGGGGAAAATAAAACTGTCTTTATTCACAGATGACATGATTATCTATTTGAAAAACTCCAAATAAACTACCCCAAAAAAGTTCATGGAACTATTTAGAGATTTTAGCAAAGTTGTAAGATATACACAAACTAATTGTAGTTCTAAATACTAACAATGAAGAGTTGGAAATTGAATTTTGAAATGCAGTACTTATTTACAATAGCACCGAAAGAACATGAAATACTTAAGTATAAATCTACCAAAAATGTGCAAAATCTATATGCTGGAAACTGCAAAACACTGGTGAAAGATACCAGAGAAGACCAAATAAATATAAAGATATTCCAAATTCATTGATTAGGAGACTCAATTTTAGGAAAATATCAATTCTCTCCAATCAACACCCCAGCAGGATTTTTATAGAAATTAACAAACTGATTATAAAATTTATATGAAATGACAAAGAAACCACACTAGCCAAAACAGTTTTGAGAAAGAACAGCAATGTTGGAGGAGTCACAATACCTGATATTAAGACCACAGTGATCATGACAATGTAGTACTGAAAAAAAAAAGTAGACATATAGATCAATGGAAAAGGAAAGAGAGCCCAAAAGTAGACCCACACATTTTAATAAAAGCACAAAGGCACTCAATGGAGAAATGATAGTTCTAAAAAAAATATTCCTGGAATAATTATAAATCCATATAAAAAAGTTAACTTTGATTCCTACTTCACACCATATAAGAACCAATCTGAATGTGACTTCTAAATTTCAACCAATAGTTACCATATAACATGACAATCTAGATAATTTAACCAAGACAAATGAAAACATGTCAAACACAAAAGACTATATACTATATGATTCCATTAATATTAAATTCTGGAAGAGGCAAACCATAGTGACTGAAAGCAAATCAATGGTTGCCTGGAATTGGAGTTGGGAGGAAGGCATTGACTGGAATGGGCCACAAGGTACTTTTAATTGTTGGAAATGTTCTATAATCTTAACTGTGGTGGTGGATACATGGCTATAGATAATGCTAAAACTCACTAAACTACACAATTAAAATTGGTGAATTTTATTTTGTGTAAATTATTTCTCAATAAAACTATGGGAAAAAAAGACGGTTAAGATATTCCTAAAAATTCCTCCAATACGGTTTGACTTGTTGGAATCACTTTTCAACTAAGAGTCATCAATGTCCATCCTTCTCCATATAGTATTATCTCAATATAATATCATCAAATGTGGGTTATGCAGCATTTTTTAAGAGTGCTCCATTACTTTGTCCAGAATTTTCTTCCGTGCCTCTGACACCCATTCTACAAGTTTTAATGTGAATTATAATTATAAGCAAACGGTTTTCTATTTCTGATGCTTGTCTGACTTTAACTACAAGATGCCTTCTGACCTCAGATACATTAAATGTGAGAAAAGGAGGACATTTTGGAATTGAAATGTGGGCGAGGCAAACAAAGTTTAAGTCCTGGTGAAACAAAACTTTTATTATTATGTAATAATCTATCTCCAATAATGCTTTTTGGTCCATTTTATCTAATATTAGTATAACTAACTTGGCTATTTTTTGATTAGTCATTTTCCTGGTTTATCTCTTCCTCTTCATTTTTACTTCTGGAGCTCAGCCCACCTTTGACAATTCAAGGGCTCTAGCGAGCCAAAGTTGGTGTTCTGCAGAGTCCAGGATGCTGGATGGGAGGGAGGTATATACCCCACAGAACAGTAGCAGTACTCTTAAAATAAGACATGTTATAAATACAGGAGAGACACCCCCTGGGCACACCGAGGAATACTTGAAGGACATTGCAGAAGTGGATATTATCTTCTGTAAGCAGGTGCAGCCAAAGGCAGAGACATCTGATTACTAATGAAGGAATGACTCCTATATCTGACCCCAACAAACCTAACTCAAGATACAAATATGCCAAGTATATAAATGTGTTTAAAGCCAGGAAAAAGGGGTGCCCGAGTGGCTCAGTTGTTAAGCTCCTGCCTTCTGCTTGGTTCATGATCCCAAGGTTCTGGGATCGAGTCCCGCATCGGGCTCCCTGCTCAGCGGGAGGCCTGCTTCTCCCTCTCTCACTCCCCCTGCTTGTGTTCCCTCTCTCGCTGTGTCTCTCTCAAATAAATAAATAAAATCTTTAAAAAAAATAAAGCCAGGAAAGACTCCACTAAAACAAAAACAAAAACAAAACCCAACAACAACAACAAAAGATTCCACTAAAATGTTCATGGAAATTGAATATCTTTAAAAAAAACTGTATTTTCTAATTCACTACAAAGAACACATATTACTTTTACAATATTTAGAATTCTAAAAGTAAAATGAAACAAATATGAGGTTACTTATCTAAAATGCCATGGAAAAATTGAGCAATAGGCAGACTGGGAAAAGGCCTCTGGATTTGGCAAGTGAGAAGCTACTGGCCTCAGGAAGGATATTTATAGTAAAGTGGAAGAATTAGAAACCATGTTAGAAGGGAATGAGTGGAAGGCAATTACTGTCAACAGTATGTTGGAGGAATCTGGTGCCAAAGGATGGTTGTATACTTCTCTTGAATCAGTCCATATTCAAAAACCCAAAGATTAGGCCTGACCAACTGAATTGATTCATCCTGCTTTCTACATATATGCCACTTTAAATTTGTACCACATCATCTCTTTCTGTTAGATTTTTTCCCCACTTTTTATTAGATTTTATTTTAAATAAGTAATTTTAATCACCATTTCAATCGTGGTCAAAAACTTCTTTTAATAATTATTTGATTCCTTTTCTATTAAGATGAATTTTAAAGACGCTGTTATTCATGATTTTTAAGTCATAGATTATATCTTTCAAAAGTGTCTTCTATTAATTTAGAGCACTGATGTGATTTTATGTTTTACCCAGTAGTGCTATAGAGATATCAGGAATTGAGCAATAACTGTTAGTTTCATTTTTTGCATAAAAAATATCCAGAGCTAAACATTATTTTTGGCATCCTTGGGACATGACTGTTCAGTTTTCAACAGATTTTCTTTAAGGTAAATAACCAGAATGAAAAACAACAGCATAAACATTAATTTCATTAAAACAAACTTATATATTCTGAGTCCTTCTCAACAAACAATAAAATTTTATTGCAAACAATAAAATAAATCAAATATACAATAAGATATATAAAGTAGTTCTAAGTAGATAAAAAGAAAACAAGGTCAGTCTAGTCAGGAGAAAAAAACCAGCTTAGTCTTAATTTATTTCTTCTTGGTTATAAGTTTAGTAGAAAGACTTTAAATGTGCTTTCCAGCTTCAGTTGTCAAAGAACTTTGTAACATAAATTCAAATAGGGAAAGTTTTCACTTTTTCTTCACCATAGAAAAAGCTACTATTATTAAAATATGTATTATCTCTTCAATATTTTCTGATAAATATAGATGCCTAAGTAAAAGCTGTTTGTTGAAACGATTTCCTTTAAAATTATTACCAGAAAAAATATTTTTTTAATTTAAGCTTTAAGAAACAGACTAATGCTATACAATAATATACTGCTGAACAGTCAACTTCTTGTAAGAGTCATGCTTAACACATAAAATGAATAGTCAAAAAAAATTCTTTCCCTCTCACTAGGGTCCCTAAACATGTTATATAATCTATTCTGGGAGAGAGATATCATTTCTGAATGTTCTTCCTCAACAGACTGACAACTGGCAGCAAGCAACAAGACACATTCACACCCCTTACTCTTTGTTATGTATTTTTCAGCAGCTGTTCCTTACCTTCAAATATTGTGTAATTAAGGTCAGATTAAGTCAGACAAGAGTGTGTTAAATCCATAACCTTTCCTGAGCAAAAGCAGAGCATCAGCTGTAATTAATCAAAATCTTCTTTATCTCAATATGTATGTGCAATAATTATTAGATCTTGTTGCAAAGCTGCACCATACTTTGATCCGTTGTCCCTCACGTAACAGAGATCTCCTCAAGTCCTGCCCTGATAAAACCAATCTTCTGGTGTTTTTCAATAATACTTGCTACCTACTAAGTGATTAAAAGGGTCAGCTTTAAGTCAAGTCATGGATGGCACACATCGTCTCTCACCATGTCACTTTTAAATAGGATGTACTTTGTGATAAACTTTTCAAACAAACAGTGCTTTTGATTTCTTCTACTTTGAATGGAACTTGAAAATTCACTAGTCTTCCATAATTCAATTCTGCAGATATTTGAAAAAAAATTAGAAATGTTTAGATAGTCAATGTAGCCACCACATCAGCTTTGAAATACTGTTTCACAGTAATGAAAATGTATAAAACATAGCATTTTGCTATGGAAACATTGTGAAAACAGGAATTTAAAGGGTGTTGTGAGGGGCACCTGGGTGGCTCAGTTGTTAAGCGTCTGCCTTTGGCTCAGGTCATGATCCCAGGGTCCTGCATCAGGCTCCCTGCTCAGCAGGAAGCCTGCTTCTCCCTCTCCCACTCCCCCTGCTTGTGTTCCTTCTCTCGCTGTCTCTCTTTCTGTCAAATAAATAAATAAAATCTTTTTAAAAATAAAAATAAAATAAAGCATGTTGTGAATTCTGGATCTTTATACAATAAAGTTCATCACTTTGAGTGTGACCTGAATAAATATTTGCAGTTGATTCAACAGTATGGAGCTAATAAATATATAGGGATACATATAAATCTTATGGGGATGGGTAGGGGGAAGCTAATGGGAATTTAATTAAATGTATGCATGAAGCAAACACAACTTGGAGATTGTGTCTAAGATATCATTAATGTTAGCTAGAACAGAATGCCAATCTACTTAAAGTATTTTTAAAGTTCAGATGAAATGATACTACAGAATCATATAATTTTAGAGCAGTGCATAACCTGGCACAGGCCCCTCATTTTACAAAATCAATTTCTAGAGAGATTTAAAAATTCACTCAAGGTTACGTGGTTCATTAACAGTAGATTTGGGATTAAAGCTAGGCTTTATGACCCAACCCCATGCTTTTTTTTTACTACAAAAATTTTTTAATTAGAGTAGTATTTTAATTTTGTAACCAGGATAATCATTTATTTTCTCTAATGTACTTCACAATCAAAATTTAACCCTTAGAAATGCTAAAAATACAAAGCTTAAGGGGAAAAAAAGCCTATTCTGATGTTATATATATAGCCAAATATAAAAAGTGTACAGATAAAATACCTGCTATTTCAGGGGTGAAAACCAGGCTGGATAGGAAAATCCATTACATATAAAGCTGTATGTCAGCAGTTCATAAAATGTTTTTAAAATGATGTTGGAGGAAATGAGACTGAAAAATTGCGGAAGTTAAGACAACAATATGATCGAATTTGTGATTAAGGAAAGGCTAAAGCATATAATCGACACTGTAGGAATTCCAGAAGGGAATACTGGAATTCCTGAGAAATAAGACAAACTTCCTGGGGAAGGAGAGATTTGGTCTGGTCCATAAGGGACCTGTAACATTTAGCAAGCACTGAGAAACAAGAGAATCATGTGGATGTGGAGTGAAGGGAAGAAGAGACTGGTGTGTCCAGAATGGAGGTCTATGGTGGGGTAAGCATATAAGTGCAATATAAATGGGCAATGAGGTGCAAATAATAATCAGAAAACACTGAGGGCTCTGGAACTGGGAACAGTACGACAATTTTTAAAAAAAAAATTTTTAAGGAAAATTCACCTAACAGCAGTGAATAAAATGAATAGGAGGAGAGAAACTGTGTGCAGGGGTCCTAGCTAATAAACTATTTTGGTAATCCAGACATTTAAAGTGTTTGAAAGAAAGAAAATTATATTTTGAAAGACAATATGGTATTGTGCAAAGAACATCCTCTTTAGACTCAGACAGATCTGAGCTTTCCTGGATCTGCCACCTAATAGCCGTGCAACCTTTGGTAAATAACTTACCTACCCTGAGCCTCAATTTCTTTATTTGTAAAATGGAAAAACCCGTATCATCATGTTGTTATGACAATCAATAGGTAGTAGATATGATTATTTTTAAATACTCTATGATTCATAGTTTTGTACATTTAGTTAGGTCTTCCCTCTCTGAGGCCTCATAACCATAGTGGTTAAAATGGGCTATCTTATAGGGTAGTAAATTCTTCATCACTTATAAGCATTCACACAGAGGTCAAGTGAAGCCATACATCAGGAATATTATAGAAAAGATTGTGGCATTTGTTGATATATTTATCATGGACTGTTTGTGTCCTTCCAGAATTCATATATTGAAACTGTACCCCTCAATGTGTTGGTATTTAGGAGGTGAAATCTTTGGGAGGTAACTAGGATTACATGAAGTCCTGAGAATGGAACCCTCATGAATGGGATTAGGGCCCTTAAAAGAGTCCTGGGATGGAGTCCCGCATTGCGCCCCCTGCCAGCGGAGAACTTGCTTCTCCCTCTCCCTCTGTCCCACACCCCACTCCCACTTGTGTGCAAGCTCTCACTCTCTCTCAAACGAATAAATAACATTTTTAAAAACATTTTCGGTTTCATAAAATCATTTTAAATGTCACAAAGTTTGGATTAATAATATCCTACACGTGAAAGAGAGAACTGCTATGTTATTTGGCATCATGTATTTCTTTAATTCAAAATGTTTTTTTTTTCAGCTAAAGTACCAAGTGGAGGTATATAAAATGCTTCCTTTTGCTTTCTCTAAGTCCTAGTATGTTACTTTTTGACAAGTCACTTTAGACACTATTGTTTTTTGTTTTTTGTTTTTGGCATCTTGGCACATATTTATTTATTTATTTTTATTTTTTTTCTTAAATTTTTTTTATTGTGATGTTCATCACCATACATTCCATCATCAGTTTTGGATGTAGGGTTCCATGATTCATTGTTTGTGTATAACACCCAGTGCTCCACACAGAACGTGCCCTCTTTAATACCCATCACCAGGCTAACCCATCCCCCACCGCCTCCCCTCTAGAACCCTCAATTTTTTTTCTCGAGTCCGTCGTCTCTCATGGTTCGTCTCCCCCTCCGCTTGTTATCCTCCTTAGTACTTGAGACAAGTAGGAGAGGGTGTATTCTAAGTACATAAAGAAGCTCTTGGTCTGAATGTATCCCTATTAAGAGAGCATAAAGCTATTCTAACGTGAACAAGATTGAAAAGGAAGCAACTTCAATACTTTGGGGAATGAACTTCATTCCCAAGAAGTTAACATGTACAGGTTTAAAAAGAATCTGACAGGAGTGAGTTGGAAAGTGTTGAATGATTGGGTATTAAAGGCATACCCAGATGTTGACTGCTGCATTTCTATTTCAAGTTTTGCCATGTGTCTTCCATTAATATAAACTTTTAAAAATAATTTACTCTTCCTTTGGCAAAGCAGTGGCTGATGGCACTTCTATTCTTGTTTATTATTCCTGTTTTTAGTATTCTTACCATATGACACTTTATATCAGGTTACCAGAAAGCAGTAAACATATTTGTTGTCACATCAGAAAAATATTACTTCAAAATTAAATCCTCTTATAATTATTTTTTGGGTTGAAATGTTCAACAGTGCTGGTGTGCTATCATAACTCCATTACCTCATTTGAGACAATTATTCAGCAGGTCTTTCTCTGTCCTTTACTGGAGACAATAAACTGCAACCTGGCATAAATTTCAAAGTTAATTTGCACTGATGATGTCCTGTTTATTGCTATTATATGAATGTATTTCTCTAAGAAAGGTGTACAAAATCTCAGTAAGATTTACTCATGAATTGTGGCCTATGGCCACAAATTATTTTCATCTTTTTATCAAAGAGAGGGAAAAAATTCATCATACCCTAAGTGTCTGGGGTTTGGAAGCCTATGAAGGGAAAACTGACTAATGATCTTCTCAAATAGTGACTCTCCACAAAACTATGGAAATGTTTTATAGTTTCTATTCTTCCATCATACCCACTCCACTGCCATACATGCTATACTTATAATTTTTTTTATTCAAGAATAATTAACATGCAGTGTTATATTAGTTTTGGGTGTACAATATAATGATTCAACAATTCCATACATTTCTCTGTGTCCCATTCTTGCCTGGTCTTGGCCTCAGCTAGCTATCAGTTAATTAACTATCTTTTAAACTATTACCCTTTCCACAGGTATTTGCACTGTATTTAGGGACCTTTTAAGGACCAATACAAGTTCAAGGCCTAATGAAATGAATAAAAATTATGACATTTCTGGGACCAGGATTGATGTGTCCCCTAGCAGAAATAAACTTTAATCATTGAAGATCACTAGACTAAAGGTCAGACTCATCCAGTTTTAAGGCTATTCCAGGCTAAGTGAATAGAATTTTAAATTGGTTGGGTGAATGGAATGAGAACCCTCCAGGCACCTATAGACCCACTATGTGGCTGCCTTCTTCTCTGACCCCTGCCATTAATGACTGCTCAACAGGATAGCTTCTGCCTCAGTTCCTAGTTTTAATTGTCATTCCCACTGCTGGGTCTGGAACATTTCCAAGGACCCCAATCTCCTTGCTTGTCTCCATAACCTTCCTAAGCTTACTAAGCTTAACAGTTATAAATTACACACACACACACACACACACACACACACACACACACATACACAGTTGACCATTGAGCAATGTGGGCGTTAGAGGCGCCAATCTCCCACAAAGTTGAAAATCTGTGTATAACTTTTGACTCCCCCAAAACTTAACTACTAATGCCCTACTATTGACTGGAAGTCTTACTAATAACATAAACAGTCAATTAACGCACATTTTGTATGCTATATGTACTATATAATGTATTCTTACAATAAAGTAAGCTAGAGAAAAGAACATGTTATTAAATCATAAGGAAAAAACATTTACAGTACTGTACTGTAGTTATGAATACCATAAGTTTACATTGTCTGTTTATAAAATTACTTTTTTTCATTTCTTTCAGTACCTACATTGATATTGTCTTATTTGATATTAAACACTGTTGATGTTACATATGTTACTAGCACTAGACTTGAATATTAAAAAAGATAATATCAAAAAAAGGAATTTGTATTTATTTACAGGGATAACGAAGAAGCAGCAGTATGACTGCTTCATGGTAGCCTAACCTATACACTAATGAATAAATTGTTATAAAATTTTTATGGCATACAAGTATTACAGTCACATGCATAATAGGGTATTAGAAACATTGCTACATTTTTTTTAAAAAACCACTTACCTGTGATGATTGGCTGGTAACGCAGTTTCTCCAACTATGAGAGAGCGGCATAGTATATGGTAATGTAAATTTTTGAAAGTAAAGTTATAAAACAGTAGGAAAACTAACACATTGTTAATTTTATATTAACTATCACTCATCTTATACCTATGTGAGGATGGGCTGTCCACTTCCATATTGGTCTCACATGCAATGCTCTACGTGATGAATACTTGGGCAACGATGGTAATGGTGACACAACAACATCTCACACAGTTCTTGTCCTATAGTTATTAGGTTTTCATATGAAGACACATATAGAACAGAAAAGTTTATTGACTGTACAGCATAATGATTATTACTATTCATTAAGTGGAAGTGAATCATCATAAAGGTCTTCACCCTCATCATCTTCACGGTGAGTGGGCTAAGGAGGAGGAAGAAGAGTAAGGGTTGGTCTTGCTGTCTCAGGGGTGGCAGAGGGGAAAGAAGTGGAGGAGGTGGGAGGGGACACACTCACTGTGACTTTATAGAAATACATCGTAATTTCTGTCTGACTTTTTTTTCATTTCTCTAAAATATTTCTATATGGTACCAATTCTTCTTCCACCATTTGCTTTAGTTTCAGTGCCTGTATCATAGAAGGGTCCGTGTTGTAGAAGAAGTCAAAGCAGTCTTGTATAATCTGAACCCTTCTGCCAGGTTCTCTAATGTCAGTTTGTTTTCTGACACCACTTCTCCTACATCTTCCTCATCATCTGGCACTGGCTTGGAAGCACTTGTCTCCATCAAGTTGTCTTCTGTTAATTCCTCTGGTGTGGTGTCTATTAGCTCTTGAATTTCTCCAAGGTCTGTATCTTGAAACCCATCAAAACCCACACCTTCCCCCCCATATCCACAATCTCCATAATTTCCTTGATTGGCTCTGTTGTAAATCCCGTGAAGTCATGTACCATATCTGGACAGTTTCTACAACAGGGATTTGTTGTTTAAGGCTTGATGATTTTCACAGCTTTTCTATAAATGATGGCATTTTTCAATGGTGTGATCCTTGAGGCTTTCATAATATTCTATCAGTCTCTTCCATGACGTTGACAACCCTTTCTATAGAGGACCATGTGTAATACCCTTAAACGACCTTATGACCCCCTAATTTAGAGACTGAATTAGAGATATTGTGTTTGGGGGCAAGTAGACCATTTGATGCCTTCAGTGTTGAACTCTTGAGGTTCTCAGGGGGCCAGGGGCATTGTCCACTATCAAAAGAACTTTAAAAGGGTGTCCCTTACTGGTAAGGTACTTTCTGACTTCAGGGACAAAGCATTGATGTGCCAATCAAGAAAAAGTATTCTCACTGTCTAGGCCCTCTTGTTATACAACCAAAAGACTCGCAGCTGGTGTTTATCCTTTCCCTTCAAGATTTGGGGTTAGCAGCTTTATAGATGAGGGTAGTCCTGATCATAAACCTGACTGCATTTGCACAAAATAGTAGAGTTATCCTATCCCTTCCTGCCATAAATCTCAGTGCTCACTTCTCTTCTTTACTAATAAATGTCTTTCGTGGCACTTTTTTCTAGGATAGGGCACTTTTGTCGCATTAAAAATCTGTTCAGGCAGATATCCTTTCTTCTCAATGATTTTCTTAATGGTATCTGTGAACTTGTCTTCTGCCTCTTGGCTGGCAGAAGTTGCTCCTCCTGTTATCTTGACATTTTTAAAATTGAACCTCTTTCTAGAATTATCAAACCATCTTTTGCTGGCATTAAATTCTCCAGATTTAAATCTTTCACCTTCCTTTTGCTTCAAGTTGTCACATAATGATTTTGTTTTTTCCTGAATCATATTAGAGTCCATAGGTATGCCTTTCTTATGCCAATGTTGCATCTTCAATATGAGATTAAAAAGTATTTTGCAAAAATTGCAAGGTTTTTGCACCTGCTGGTGTAGCTTCAGTGATGGTTTCATCTATTTCCTTTTCTTTCTTTACAATGTCCTTAACGCTGGATTAATTTATCTTGAAATGGTGAGCAACCACAGCTGCAGATCTCAATCTATGGTACATATCAAGGAGCACAAATTTTTCTTGTAATGTCATGACTTTTCTCTGCTTCTTAGGAGGACTTCCAGCACCACTAGTGGCACATTGTCTGGGTCCCATGGTATTATTTAAGGTTTATGGTATTGCACTAAACACAATGAAAAATATGTGGGAACCACAGGAGATCATTTTTTGCTGTGATATGCAATTTACTGGAGAGACGAACTGCTCATGCAGAGATGATTAGCATCACATGGCATTTTAAGCAAATACTCTCAACACCTGAGCTCACTGCAATAGGAACAGGAGGTGGCTATGAAATTATAACAGTAGTACAGTATGTACTAGTTAATTTTATGCAGTTATGATTTAATACCATATCTTGTTTGTCAACTATAAATGGTGCCATGTACACTCTGTAAATGTATGCACAAATTCTGATAAACTTTAACTTCTTATAATAGATTTGTGTATATTTTATGGTAGTAAATGATAAAATGAACTAGCATCTACATATATTTGATGCATTCATGACAGGCCTAATTTTTTCTTAATTTTTTCAATATTTCTAAACCTATGTGGTTTGTCTGAAAGTTTTCAACTTGTCACAAATCTCTAAACATTTTTCCAATATATTGATTGAAAATAATCCATGTAAAACTACACCCATGCATTCAAACCCATGTTGTTCAAGGGCCAACTGTATAGATACATAGAGAGATAGATAGAACAGTTGATAAGAAAAACAGAATATTCTGTACTGATAAGCCATTTTATATGTACACACACACACACACACACACACAAAATACAGTATTGTAAATGTATTTTAACTTCCTTATGATTTTCTTAATAACATTTTCTTTTCTCTAGCTTACTTTATTGTAAAATACAATATATAATACATATAATATACAAAATATGTTTTAATGACTACTCGTGTTAGTAAGGCATCCAGTCAATAGTAGGCTATTAGTAGTTAAGTTTGCGGCGGGGGGGAGTCAGAAGTTACATGCAGATTTTAGACTGTGTGGGGAGTTGACATCCCTAGTCCCCATGTTGTTCAAGAGTCAACTGTATATATGTATACATCTCTATTTCTATCTATTTATGTAGTATCCCACAGTGCTATAAGATGCATAATATATCTTATTAATACAGAATTTTTGAAAAGTAGTTAGCCTATGCACCAGATCTTGTACAACACACAGGAATATAAAGATAAATAAATTAGGGTCCTGAGCTCAAATTCTTATAGTCAGTTGAAAAAGAAATATACACCTAAGTAACTTCATTATAATATAAGTATTATAAACAAATTTGACACAAGTTCCTATGAAAGCCCAGAGGAGAGACACCTAATCAACTCTTATGTAGCTAACTAACTCTCACCCTGAAGGAGAGGAAAGCAAGAGAGGCGTTCTGTGAGGAGCTAATGTCTTAACTATTCTTAACTGATGAACAGATGTTCTTTTGGTAAAAAAGAGAAGAAAGGAGTTCAAATTCTGGTATGGCTGAGTAATCTATTGGACTAACACTTCTGCAGATAACAATAAACTCTGAATACAATAAATAAAATCACCTGTAGGAACTGGATGTTGACCAACACCAGACAATTTACGGAAAAAAAATTATACTTGAGTATAGGGAGTGGCATAGAGTGAGCTTTCCATTATTATAGCTTTTAGCATAAGAGCAAGCTGCAGTTGGCACAGCACAAAGTGGCTAAAACTCTGATAGAAAACCCACAGTCTTTCTGGTCTAAAGAACCAGACAACAGTTTGGAACAACTTGAAAGAGCATCAGAGAAGAGCGCAAAATTCTGTGTATAAATTATACCCAAAGCTCTAGCTGACCAATGATTTGCACATGCATGGGAAGATTTCAAGCAACTCAGCTAATAATGGTTGTGAGATCTGAAGTGTTTCTCAAGAGACAAAGTTTTCAGCTTGAGTCTGACCAACTTAATTTCATTCTAAAGCAACTCTTTGGGGGGAATATAATAATATCCAGAATCTCTACAACATTAGTATTAACATTGTTCAAGGTACAAACCAGAATTACTTGACATATGCAGAAACAGGAACATGTGACCTATTCTCAAAATAAAAGCCATCAATGGTAACTGACCTTGAGATGACCCAAATGTAGGAATTAGCAAACAAGGAATTTAAATTTGCTATCCTAACTATTGTTACTGAAATTTTGAAAGATTCATTAGATGGGCTGAATAGCAAAATAAAGATGACAAAGGAACATCAGTGAACTTGAAGATTAATCATTAGAAATGATTCAACATGAACAATTTAGAGAAAAATATTAAAAATATAAACAGAGATTCAAGGGCCCTGTAGGATAATATCAGTCATTCTAATATATGTGATATATAAGTTATTGAAGTCACAGAAGAAGAGGAGATTTAGAATGGGACCAGTGTTGGCATCTGGATCGTGTGAGGTTCCTTGGTGGTCCAGGCCATCTGCAAGGTAGAGGCAGTACGTGCATGTCGTAGGTAACTAGTAGGAAGATAGGCACTGCCAGCCACCCGCAGTCTGTCCCATGTCTGGCAAGATGTGTCCTAACTTGAGTGCTAGCCATGGTGACAAGAAAACGTGTGGGGAATAAATAGACATCACGAAAAAGAAAAAAAAGAATGGGACGGAAGAAATATGTAAAGAAGTAATGGTTAAAAATTCCCTAAATTTGATGAAAGAAGTAAATTTACAGCTTCAAGAAGCTCAGTGAACATAAGGCAGTATAAATATAAAGAAAATAATTCCTAAACATCACAGACAAATTTCTGAAAACAAAAGAAAAAGAAAAAAAAATTTAATGTAGTCAAAGAAAATTAACACAATGGATGTCACCAAAATGTGACACAGGTTATTCCTGACTTCCCCCCTCACAAAAAGAGCAACTAACAACTACTCAAGGACAAGACACCACTGAGAGAATCCTAGAACACAGGATGAGGCTGAAGCACCCCATTGTACAGACTGCCCTAGGAGAGTAAGAGAAGCACCAATACACTGACCACATGCCCCTCCCCCAGGCCAGTGCAGCACCATGCAGAGAGGTCTCCCCTGACCCTCTGGTTCCTCCAGTGGGAAAAGAGAACCCAGGAGAGACAAACAGTGTCCCAACATTGCAGGAGCCCCTACTCTAATCCCACTCCATGTGGACTGCAGGAGAATTTGTGGGGGTAGCCAAACGGAATCTGGTTGTGACAGAGAAGAAGGGAGGGGCTTGCAATAGCTAGCGTACTGATCCTGCCAGACTGAGTTCATACCTGCAGTGGCCAAGTAGTAATTCCAATCAGTGCCCTTGTTAACCTGCAAAACCAATTTGGGGGTGTGCTCTGACCAGGGAACTCAGTGGAGTGCAGATCTTGATTTGAATCCTCAGATGAGGTATTTTGCTGGTTTTAGAGCCCACTTTGGTGGCATACAGGCAAGATACAGAGTCACAGCCCCACCCACCGTGCAGAGTACTTTCTAACCCCATCTAAGCAGAAGGGCTAGTGACAATTCATGGAAACTGTCTAGCCCAATAGCACTTAAGCCAAGAAATGGGTAGGAAAAGCTGATTACCCCTAGGACAGAGCCAGCCAGGCATGGAGAGTTCAACTGCTGGGCACAGGCAGAGGCATTAATTCATAACCAAGGTTCAGGGTGGCTGACCAGGAAATAAAGTACACCCTCTGGCCTGATTTAGACCCCAAACAATGAGTTATACAGACCCTGGGTCCTGGGCCCTGGCCTGCTGTCATGCCAGGGTGGGGAAGCTAATTCATATCCCCACCTATCACTTAATAGAGTACACAGCCCTAATCATCTACTTAGCCTGACCGGATTATTCAGACAACAGCAGAACCCATATTACAGACACACTTGGGCAGGGAACCAAGACAGCAGTTTTATACAACAGTTCTTACCAGTGGCACAGCCCCCCATCCCTGTTCTCAGAGCTCAAATAGTTGCCTCACCCAAAATTAGACCATAAAAATTATACCGTAATATCAGACAACCTACCCAAACACATTACCAGCAGCTATACCCAGAAGCCCAAACTGAGCTGACTGGTGAAGAACTGTTTCTGCCAAAGCAAACCTGTAAAGTCTGGAAGAGCAACCCCATTTTTTAAAAGCACAGATGCCAAAATAAGGAATCAAGGATCATGAAAAATCAAGTAAATAGGAAAACACCAAAGGAAACTATTAAAGCTCCAAATACTGACCTAAAGAAATGGAAATATATCAACTATCAGGCAAATAATTCAGAATCATCCTCTAAAGGATGTTTAGTGAAATACAAGAAAACAAACAACTAAACAAAGTTAGAAAAACAATGCATAAACAAAATAGGCAGTTTGACAAAGAAATAGCAACTATCAAACATAAAAACAACAACAAACCAAAATTCTAAATTTGAAAAATGAAACAAATGAATTGAGGAATTCACTGGAGGTACAAAGGTAGACTGGACCATGCAAAGAAAGAATCAGCAACATAGAGGCTGGGACATTGGAAACTATCCAGAGCAGAAAAGGAAGGAAGGAAAGAAGGAAGGAAGGAAGGAAGGAAGGAAGGAAGAAGAAGAAGAAGAAGAAGAAGAAGAAGAAGAAGAAGAAGAAGA